>NC_061806.1:7777406-8062406 GCF_021462225.1 Girardinichthys multiradiatus | reverse complement strand
CTTCTTCTTGCAGGAACTGCTGACACACTCCAGCCACATGAGGTCTAGCATTGTCCTGCATTAGGAGGAACCCAGGGCCAACCGCACCAGTATATGGTCTCACAAGGGGTCTGAGGATCTCATCTCGGTACCTAATGGCAGTCAGGCTATCTCTGGCGAGTACACCACGTCTCCTGGTGAACTGGCCTGTCTCCTGGTAGCGCCTCCAGGCTCTGGACACTACGCTGACAGACACAGCAAACCTTCTTGCCACAGCTCGCATTGATGTGCCATCCTGGATGAGCTGCACTACCTGAGCCACTTGTGTGGGTTGTAGAGTCCGTTTCATGCTACCACGAGTGTGAAAGCACCACCAACGTTCAAAAGTGACCAAAACATCAGCCAGAAAACATAGGTCCTGAGAAGTGGTCTGTGGTCCCCACCTGCAGAACCACTCCTTTATTGAGTGTGTCTTGCTAATCGCCAAAGATTTCCCCCTGTTGTCTATTCCATTTGCACAACAGCATGTGAAATTGATTGTCAATCAGTGTTGCTTCCTAGGAGGACAGTTTGATTTCACAGAAGTTTGATTTACTTGGAGTTAAAATGTGTTGTTTAAGTGTTCCCTTTATTTTTGTGAGCAGTGTATATTTGCTAAATCCTTGCAGATTTCCAGGTGGCTGGTGCCTATCTCTACTAGGCATGAGACAGGTAAATCACAAAAGCCAATTAGCTATGCATCTTAAAACCATGCTTTTTTTTGCATGTAGCTTTTTCTACATGCGAGGTCAGTGTATTGCAAAGATTAGAATAATTTATTAATAACATTAAACTGTTATTGACCCCTGTTGATGTAATTGCTTTTGGCTTTCAACAGTACATTACCCATTTCAACAATGGCCTATCTAGTTATAGATATGACCTAGCTCTCCTGCCGTTAGGTTACACCAAACTGACTTTCTGATTTATAACCATGTCTTTCCTCAACTAGATGACAGACTTAGAAGGTTTCGCAGCCATCTCCAGGGCAAATTCAGACAAGGCTTAATTTGTCCACCTTCAGTCCAGAAGAGTGGCACCTTGAACACTAACCCTGCAGTGAACCGTGGTTATGGACAGAGACTGTACTAGCAGACGCACAGAAACTGTCACAACCAACAGGGTTCATGGAGAAGTCTAAGAGAAAGCTTCTTCAGGCCAGCTTATCAGTCTGCAGCACAGGAACCTTCCTCCTACCGGCGGATGAGCTCATCGTCCACATTGTTTGCTCCAGTTTCTCCTAACCCACATAGTGCTGCTCAGATACAGATCTGTGCTCTGGCTCCTGCAAGAAAAGTTCCATCAAGCTGTACATTGGGAGGTGCCAAGGCCAGGAGTTTGTCACCTCAGACTGCAGCTGGGAAGGCTTATCTCAGACCACAGTTTGCTTTGAATGTTGGAGGTTACAGGCCAAGGAGTCAGCTGCTGCTCAGTCACCTGGTTGTCCTCAGAAACAGCAGAGTAGGAGAGCCTGCTCTGGTAATGGTCCATGAGATCCCAGAACTCTTCAGTGGGTCTGCTATCAAATGACTGAAACAACCTACTGAGCAGAAGATACCAGGTCCAGAAGCCACCAGAGATCTATTTTCTTCTTCCACAGTGTGTACCAGCTTACAACCCTGAACTTCTGAGTGTTCACCCTAAATCCAACTGGGCCATGGACAAGCAAGGAAAAATGTCCAGTGCCACAAATCTCCACATCCCCCTCCTCATTGGGTGCCACATTACAAGCCTTACCTCCCAAGTGTTTGTCCGAATTCAAAAAGGGTCCAGAGGGACAAAGAGCCCATACAAAGGCTCTACACCTCTTCCTCAGTGGGTACCTCTCAACAATTCTGATCTTCCAGATGTTCATCCAGCATCTACATGGACCAGGGCGAGGCTGCCTCACACTTTAGAAGGTTAGGAGGACTACATTTGTCATAGTCGGTTTACTGAGTTGTTCTTGCCATGAAACAAATTCTGAAATCTACAGTCTTATTGTGACAAACTGTCCCTCAAACAAGAAAATCTTTGGAATGTAAGATGAACTTAATGCCACGTACTCTGAAATGGTCTTGAGTGTGAGTGTTTTTTTTATTTTTCTGTCAAACCCTGAGGCAGTTTAACAAAAGCCTACAACGGTTTTCAGTGAATCTGAAAAGCTGACACGTATGTCTAAATTCACATTGAAGGGTAAATCTTCAATTTTAAAAAAGGTTGTATAAATGGGATTTAAAAATCCTCAGAGATTGAGATGGTTTGTTTTTGTTTTTTGTAAAGCCAAAGTTGGATTTAATATGCTGGATTGCATAAAGGTTACATGTTGTGGCATTATTGCATTTGTGCCAATGTTCTTAGAATTGGCTTCCTGATGTCAAAAGGCTCATGTTAAAGTCATACCTGATTTTAGATGTTGGACAAGATCCATCTGGTCTTCTGAAACCTTTGTATATAATGTTACCATGACCAGACTTAAACAAGGCAAGGCAGTATTTACTTCAGCTCCTTAGCTCTGGAAAACTTCCCAAAATAAGAGATGTGCAAAAACTGGTTTCTTTAAATCAGGACTGAAAATATTTTTACCTTCAGCTTTCCCATGAAGGCCAAAGAGGCATTTATCTATTTGTTTTCTCATGAAACATTTTGAGTTACCTTGTGTGGGAATCATGTTTACCCAACTTGGTTTGCTTCTTTTATAACTTCCTGTAGCAGCTAAGTGTGCTGCAGCGTTCACACTTTTGTTTCTGTGTAAACTGGAAAAATGAGACCTTTGGGATCAGATATTTCTTTAACAATGCTACATTTCTCTACACGTTTAGACAATAATGCTTCACAAGTGGTGGATCATTAAATGCAGCAATTATTAAGCTAATCACTTGTCTGAAAAATCTGAGGTAATTCTTTCCCCTAATCAGTGAGCATTAATGATATACTTCATGGAAAAGAATAAATAATATTTGAAAACACTGATTCTCAAACACATTAATGTATCAACCAGAAAGGAATGATTTTATGGGATCTATTGATAGAATCAATACTTATTAATAAGTTCACCAATATATATCAATGCTTAATTTGGTAAAGAAACAAGACAAACATGAAATCTAATCTAAGGGAAATTCAAAAGTGAATTGATAAATAACCTTGAGTATCATTAACTGATTAAATATTTAACTATCTAATATCTCTCCCTGAAAGGTAACTTCAAGGTTTTCACAAATAATTTGGAGTCCTAAATACCTGATTGATATCTGAGGGACAATTAATCACACCATAGAAAATGAAGAAACATTAACATAATGTTAAACAAAATAGCAGTGTCTGCATTTTTCTTTACAAACTCATATTTACTGTAAAAACTGAAATATCTTTAGGATTTATCATTACTGTGAATCACTAAACTAATATTTAGTTGTCTAACCACTGTTTCTGAGAACTGCTTCACAACTGTGTTGTATGGAGCCGACCAACTTCTGTGAAAAGGTATTTCACCCCAGGATGATTTGACAACATTCTACAATTCATCTGCATTTATGATGTCACCCACAGGTTTTTAATCGGATTAAAGTCCGGGGATTGGATTGACCAGTCCAGAACTTTGATTTTGTTGGTCTGGAACCCGTTTCAAGGGCATTTCCTCTTTGGCATAAGACAACATGACATTTTCAGGTATTATGATATAGGCAAACTGGTCCATAGTCCCTATGCGATAAATAGGCCTGACGCCATAGGAAGAGAACCATCCCCATATCGTGATGCTTGAACCACCATGATTCACTGCCTTCAGAGTGCTTCATTTCAGTGTTTAGGGGTCGTCTGCAGCCCTTGGACCCAAAGAGAACAACCTTACTTTCATCAGTCCACAAAATGTTTCACCATTTTGCTTTAGGCCAGTTGATGTGTTCTTTGGTAAATTGTATCCTCTTCAGCATGTCTCTCTTTTAACAGTGGGACTTTTTGCGGGGGCTTCTTGCCAATAGATTAGCTTCACACAGGCGTCTTCTAATTGTCACAGTACTCACTGTTAACTTCCGACTTTCTTTGATCACCCTGGAGCTGATCATTGGATGAACCTTTGCTATTGTGGATGTTCTTCAATCCATTCCAATGGTAATTTCTGGGTTTCTTCCACATCTCTCTGGTTTTGCTTTCCCCTTTAAAGCATTGGATGTCATTTTAGCCGAGCACCCTATCATTTCCTGCACTTCCTTATACATTTCTCCCCTCCAATCAACGTATTAATCAAAGTGCGCTGTTCTACTAAACAATGCCTGGAACGACCCATTATTGTCAATGTGCCTGTTTGAATCAATTATTTAATAACCCAGACTCAGGAGCATGCATGTAATGAATGGTGGTTCTGTTGGTTTTCTACGACTCTACTACACCTACTAGTCAATTATTTTGCCTTGTGGTGAAAGGACTGCTATCATTTTGAACACAGCTGTATATCATGGATTAATCAGGCTTGTCTTTTCTGTTGGGCTCTCGCTTTGGTGTTGGTTCTGTTTGGTTCTCTGTCAGACAGTCCATCATTATTCTCCCAGTCTGACTCGTCTTCCTCGCCCCATCATGACATCATCAGCATGGTGGGTGTATTTTGGGGCAAAGTATTCATCATGGCCAAAATTAATCTATTATTCTTTCAAATCTTTCTTGTTTAGGGTTCAGAAGGACAGAGTTCCAAAGCAAAGCCTTGATAAGAATATCAAGTCTATTCAAGGTCTACTAAGATAAACTGCTTATTCAGTTTGGCAATTAAAAAGATCTAAGTAGCAGAAAAGATCAAGATCATCTTTTTTTTATTATATTGCATTTGAATCAGTTTTGTGTATAAATGCTAAATCAGAAAAGCCAGGTTTTATGCACATTAAACAAGTGTTGACCAAGTTGTGCTTTAATCAGAGGAACAGACATAGAGGCCTACAAATAAAAACACAAAAAACACAATGAAAACAGATGGAAAGAAAAGATATAGGTGCAGTGTGATTGATAGGCTATGCTCAAAAATATTAGTGTGTCAAGAATTTGTCTCATTACATATTAATTAATGAGAAATCTATGGAAAAATCAGTTTGAAGGATGAAGTCTTCTAATTGGAGATCTGTCTTATTGTGAAATTTAAAGAAAAAATAAGATGCCAAGTATATTTATCAAAAATACGATCTAATTAGACACAATAAGTATTATATATTATTAATAATTGCATGACAGTATATTTCCTAACACAGTGATAACATGGTCAGTAAACCATTTACCAGTGGTTTTGGCACTGTGAGCAGGTGCCAGGTCGTGCTGAAAAATGAAATCTTTATCTCCATAAAGCTTTTCAGCAGATGGAAGCATGAAGGGCTCCAAAATCTCCTGATAGCTAGCTGCATTGACCCTGCCCTTGATAAAACACAGTGGACCAACACCAGCAGCTGACAAGGCACCCCAGACCATCACTGACTGTGGGTACTTGACACTGGACTTCTGGCATTTTGGCATTTCCTTCTCCCCAGTCTTCCTCCAGACTCTGGCACCTTGATTTCCGAATGACATGCAGAATTTGCTTTCATCCGAAAAGTACTTTGGACCACTGAGCAACAGTCCAGTGCTGCTTCTCTGTAGCCCAGGTCAGGCGCTTCTGCTGCTGTTTCTGGTTCAAAAGTGGCTTGACCTGGGGAATGCGGCACCTGTAGCCCATTTCCTGGACATGCCTGTGCACGGTGGCTCTGGATGTTTCTACTCCAGACTCAGTCCACTGCTTCCGCAGGTCCTCCAAGGTCTGGAATCGGCCCTTCTCCACAATCTTCCTCAGGGTCCGGTCACCTCTTCTCGTTGTGCAGCGTTTTCTGCCACACTTTTTCCTTCCCACAGACTTCCCACTGAGGTGCCTTGATACAGTACTCTGGGAACAGCCTATTGGTTCAGAAATTTCTTTCTGTGTCTTACCCTCTTGCTTGAGGGTGTCAATAGTGGCCTTCTGGACAGCAGTCAGGTCGGCAGTCTTACCCATGATTGGGGTTTTGAGTGATGAACCAGGCTGGGAGTTTTAAAGGCCTCAGGAATCTTTTGCAGATGTTTAGAGTTAACTCGTTGATTCAGATGATTAGGTTCAAAGCTCGTTTAGAGACCCTTTTAATGATATGCTAATTTTGTGAGATAGGAATTTTGGGTTTTCATGAGTTGTATGCCAAAATCATCCGTATTAAGACAATAAAAGACCTGAAATATTTCAGTTAGTGTGCAATGAATCTAAAATATATGAATATTAAATTTTCATCATTACATTATGGAAAATAATAAACTTTATCACAATATGCTAATATTTTGAGAAGGACCAGTACTTCTTGAAGAAAGAAACAAAAGTAAAATATATTAGGGGAAATACAAGTGGTTACACAGAAATACATCAGTTTTTCAAAACTTGCTGGTTCTGTCTCTCTCTTGGACTGAGTCAGAGCCTTGTGAAAAGCTTAGTGACAAGTGATTTTTTCAAGCCTCATGAAGTCCTTGAGGGAAAGTTCAAGTCAACGCTCAAGTCTTTCGTCCTAATTCCAAGTCAGTCTCTAATAAGGATTCTTTCACCTCCTAGGGTTGGTCTTTCTCTGCGAGACTGAAACATGGATCTCTCCGGCTGAGGCCAGTGTTTTCATAGAATTATCCCACTGCTGCTAATGCTGTTATATATTTTGTTATATTTCGATTCTTTATGCCATACTGTTCTGAACTCGGAGGCCCTGATCAAAACCCTGATCAAAATCAGGTTCTTTTAACCTTAATGTTATTAACAAAATTTAGATCTCCAGTATGGTGCCAAGTAATTTTAGACATGCTGTGATGCAACCTTTGTTGAAAAACCCTGGCCTTGATCCGTCTTGTTTGTCAAACTTTAAGTCAATCGCCAAGATAAATTTTATGTTCAGAATTTTGGAAAAAATTGTTTACACCCAGCTGAAGGCGTTCCTGGATAAATTTAAAATGTTCTAGTCTGGATTAAAAAATGTACCACAGCACTGAATTTACTCTTTAAATGGTTTTAATGACATATTTCTAGTGATGAATTCTGGCAACTGTGGTTTACTTGTGCTTTTAGATTTAACAGCTGCTTTTGACACAGTGGACCATGACATTCTCATCTCTAGACTGGAGCAGTGGGTGGGCATCACTGGTTCAGCTCTGCAATGGTGGAGATGAATGGCATTCAATTTCCTGAATTTTAATGAAACAAATACTGATTTTTGAAATTCCAGCTGTATCCCCACCTTTGGTCCCATATGAAAAATCTAGCGAAAAGGTAAAAATGGACCCAAGCCTAAAATTTGACTGGCATCTCAATGCTGTGGTTAAGCCCTCTTTCTTTTAGCTGAGTTGCCTGTCAAAAATCAAGCCCCTCCTTTCCAGACGCCACCTAGAGACAGTGATTCATATTTGTATTATCTCACGCCTGGATTATTGTTATTCAATTTTGATTGGAGTTAGCCCGGCCTCCCTCTCCTATCTACACCTGGTACAAAATGTTGCTGCACAATTTTGAACTGATAAAAGCAAAAATGAGAGCACACAACTCCTGTTTTTGCCTTGGCGTGCTCTTAGGTCGTGTGACCAGATGCTTTCGGAAGTCTGGAAGACATTTTAAAAATCCAGAGGAGACAGAACTTTGCAGTTGTGGCCCCTAAATTGTGGAATGAGCTGCTGCTAAACGTCAGGCAGGTTCCATCTCTTGCTGATTTTAAAACTTGTTTAAAAGCATAATTTGTCTCTTTGGCTTTTATCTCAGAGTGAGTTAGCATCTGTGTCTTAATGTTGTACCTTTTCTTTGTATCTATAGTGTTTTAGGTTCTCTAAAGCTCCTATGTATTTTACTATAGCTGTTTTAATTGATTTATTCCTGGTAATTACTAAAATAAACATTTTCTCATCACATCCATGACATGCAGGTCACCTCTAACCCTGTATCGCTGTAGGTTTAGTTATCCAAACCTGTACTGTTTGTCCCTAGGCCTAAAATTATTACATGAATGTTTACTATTTATCTTTAAATCTATTAATCTACTAACATTTCATTAAGCATGCAAAAACTGCTCAAGGCTGCTTCATACAATTTTTAAAATCTATCACATGTATTATTTACAAAAACATAGTAATTCACGTATGTTCTAAAAATAATAGTAAAATATTAAAACTTAGTAATGTTCTGAAATTCTGAATGAACCAAAAAAATTTTTTGTTTTTTTTTGTCTTTGTAATGACTGAACACCTGTTTATCAGTGTCTTCATATTGTCCACTGCTTCATTATATATTGCACTAAATATGGTTTGGATGATTTTCTTCTCCTCTAAGATGTTTTAAAGAGTCAGTCATTTTCTACCGCTTATTCCATAGTGGGTCGCAGGGAAGCTGGTGCCTATCCAGGAGTCTACGGGCAAGAAGCGGAGTACACCCTGGACAGGTCGCCAGTCCATTGCAGGGCACACACACAAACAACCAAGCACACACACACCTAAGTGCAATTTAGAGAGACCAGTTAACCTAACAGCATGAGTACCCGGTGAGATCCCAAGCACGCACAGGGAGAACATTTCAAACAGAAAGACCCCTGGCCGGGAGTTGAACCCAGGACCTTCTTGCTTCAAGGCAACAGTGCTACCATGCAGCCCTGTTTTAACTGGAAACCGGAAAAATCCTTGTAATGACACAGCAGTTTAACTGCGAGATGTTGGAGGTCTTTATTTTGTTCTGAAATTATCCAAAGTCATTTAGCACAGCTTTCTTTTGGGGTAACATCCATGTGGTTATTATTATGAAGCTGCAGCTAATATGAACAGATTGTTTTGAGCCAATAACATCCCATAATCCACCAACATCACTGGCTAATAATCCAGCTCATCCTTTCCCAGTAAAACATGCGGAGCAGCTGCAGTCTGCAGCCTACAGACATGCTCCTTTTCACTCTTCATTACATGCGATAAAAAGTGGTACTAAGACTCAGATCAGTAGTCCGAGTCAAGTCTCAAGTCTTTAGGACACAAATCTAAGTCTGAAGACTTATTTTTGTGACTTAAGCGTGACTCCAGTTGCAGAGCTCGTAAATAGTTCATAAGCAGCAATTGGTGGCAAGAAGAAAGTCATTGGTAAAACAAAAGTTATTTTAAATCCTGTTGGCAGTATGCAACAACCCATGTTGGGGGACACAGCAGACACATTAGACAGACACACATGGTGGAGGCAGCATCATGCTGTGGGGATTATTATTTTCATCGTGGGTCATGGAAGCTGATTTAAAAACAATATTATTGTGTTAAATTTTTACTAGACTAACATGATAGAATGCAACCAGGATGGCAATCTTTTCATTAGTCAGTGGGCACAAGCAATGTATGGGACACAGCATCCATGTAAAACGCAATGTGGCAGCATCATCCTCTGGGGATGCTTACCTCAATGGAGCTAAATACAGAGCAATCCTAGACGTAAATCTGGAAGAGGCTCCTAAAGCCTGGGGCAAAGGGTTGCTTTCCACCAAGACAACAACTCATAAACACAAACAAAACAAATGAGAATTTGTTGCAGGAAAATTGCTGTTCACAGATGTTGCCACCCAGTTTGACTGAGCTTGACTGCTAAACCTAACTGCAATATAGATTTGTTTTGACAAGTACAGATAAAATCTGCTCAACACACACCAGATCAAGATACCAACTTACTGTATGCACAAAAAGATTTACATCTATAAAAGAAATCATAAAAACAACAGCAAAAATTATGCATCTTGAAAGCAGTCCTTTTATTTTACAACAGGACTCATATGTAGCATTGTCTCAGTTTTTCTCTGAGAATTGAACTAGGGTGCATTTAACCTGGCTGTGTTTCTTGTTCTAAACAGAAGAGGGCGCTAACACATCAGAGACAGAAGAGGAGCCAGCTGAAATGAAAGGTGATGGATGAAACTTAATCTGTAATTCAGTGAGTTTCTGAGCATATATAATCAGAATGTTGGATGCATGTCTGGATGAGTGGGACTGAGCTTTGAGGGATTTGTTCAGTATTCTCTTGATGGGATTATAACAGTTTGACAATCTCTTTCATAGGGCTGAGAAAGCTTTGGCAGCGTGTGTTTACCCCTGACTGCCACGATGGTTTGTCATGGCTCGATAAAGAATCCACGACAGATGTCCTTTAACGCGCTCTACACCTCAGGTGACAGGTTGAAGGAAATTGAAAGCACGGATGCGTTAGTAGCTTATTTCACTGTTTCCATGGCACCTGGCTGTTTGAGTTGTGTCTGGACCCCTGGACAGACATGATGAAGAGTTCATCATGTTCTATCTGAGCATTAAAGTGCTTACAGTGGTCACATACAATGACTTGCAAAATAATTCCACACATCCCCTGAACTTTCTCGCATTTTGTCATGTTACAGCTGCAAACCTTGCTGTATTTTATTGGAATTGCAATCATGAGATTGATTAACGTTGGAGCTACATGTTTGCGAAGTTGGTAACACGGTGGCCTTGCAGCAAGAAGCTCCTGTGTTTGACTCCCGCCCAGGGGTCTTTCTGCATAGAGTTTGCATGTTCTCCCCGTGCATGCATGGGTTCTCTCCAGGTACTCTGGCTTCCTACCAAAGTCCAAAAACATGACTATGGTTAATTGGTCTCTCTCATTTGCCCTTAGGTATACATGGTTGTTTGTCCTGTATGTCTCTGTGTTGCCTGCAATGCACTGGTGACCTGTCCAGGGTGTACCCTGCCTCTCTCCTGTAGATTGCTGGAGATGGGCACCAGCTTCCCTGCCACCCTGCATGGAAGAAGCGGGTATAGAAAATGGATGAATGATCAACATTGTTGGGCAATTAGAGAAGTACCCAAGAGGCCCAAAAAAATGCTGGGGAAGCTGCAGATATCTGCACTCACCGGCCACTTTATTAAGTACACCTTGCTAGTACCGGGTTGGACCCCCTTTTGCCTTCAGAACTGTCTTAATCCTTCGTGGCATAGATTCAACAAGGTACTGGAAACATTCTTCAGAGAGTTTGGTCCATATTGACATGATAGCATCACACAGATGCTGCAGATTTGTCGGCTGCACATCCATGATACGAATCTCCCGTTCCACCACATCCCAAAGGTGTTCTATTGGATTGAGATGTGGTGACTGTGGAGTCCATTTGAGTACAGTGAACTCATCGTCATGTTCAAGAAACCAGTCTGAGATGATTCGTGCTTTATGACATGGCGCGTGATCCTGCTAGAAGTAACCATCAGAAGATGGGTACACTATGGTCATAAAGGGATGGATATGGTCAGCAACAATACTCAGGCAGGCTGTGGCGTTGACACGATGCTCAATTGTTACTAAAGGGCCCAAAGTGTGCCAAGAAAATATCTCCCACACCATTACACCACCACCACCAGCCTGAACCGTTGATACAAGGCAGGATGGATCCATGCTTTCATGTTGTTGACGCCAAATTCTGACCCTACCATCCGAATGTTGCAGCAGAAATCAAGACTCGTCAAACCAGGCAACGTTTTTCCAATCTTCTGTTGTCCAATTTTGGTGAGCCTGTGTGAATTGTAGCCTCTGTTTCCTGTTCTTGGCTGAGAGGAGTGGCACCCGGTGTGGTCTTCTGCTGCTGTAGCCCATCCACCTCAAGGTTCAAAGTGTTGTGCTTTCAGAGATGCTCTTCTGCATGCCTTGGTTGTAACGAGTGGTTATTTGAGTTACTGTTGCCTTTCTGTCAGCTCGAACCAGTCAGGCTATTCTCCTCTGACCTCTTGCATCAACAAGGCATTTGCGCCCACAGAACTGCTGCTCTGTATATTTTCTCTTTTTCGGACCATTCTCTGTAAACCCTAGAGATAGGTAGAGCGTAAAAATCCCAGCAGATCAGCCTGTTTCTGAAATACTCAGACCAGCCCGTCTGGTACCAACAACCACGCCACGTTCAAAGTCACTTAAATCACCTTTCTCCCCGATTCTGAAGCTCGGTTTGAACTGCGGTTTGACCATGTCTACATGCCTGAATGCATTGAGTTGCTGCCATATGATTGGCTGATTAGAAATTTGCATTAATGAACAGTTGGACAGGTGTACCTAATAAAGTGGCCGGTTAGTGTATAGCTCAGATGGGAGAATCTGTTGACAGGCCAGCTAGTACAGGTCCTTCTCAAAATATTAGAATATTGTGATAAAGTTCATTATTTTCCATAATGTCATGATGAAAATTTAACATTCATATATTTTAGATTCATTGCACACTAATTGAAATATTTCAGGTATTTTATTGTCTTAATACAGATGATTTTGGCATACAGCTCATTAAAACCCAAAATTCCTATCTCACAAAATTAGCATATTTCATCCGACCAATAAAAGAAAAGTGTTTTTAACACAAAAAACATCAACCTTCAAATAATCATGTACAGTTATGCACTCAATACTTGGTCGGGAATCCTTTTGCAGAAATGACTGCTTCAATGCGGCGTGGCATGGAGGCAATCAGCCTGTGGCACTGCTGAGGTCTTATGGAGGCCCAGGATGCTTCGATAGCGGCCTTTAGCTCATCCAGAGTGTTGGGTCTTGAGTCTCTCAATGTTCTCTTCACAATATCCCACAGATTCTCTATGGGATTCAGGTCAGGAGAGTTGGCAGGCCAATTGAGCACAGTGATACCATGGTCAGTAAACCATTTACCAGTGGTTTTGGCACTGTGAGCAGGTGCCAGGTCGTGCTGAAAAATGAAATCTTCATCCCCATAAAGCTTTTCAGCAGATGGAAGCATGAAGTGCTCCAAAATCTCCTGATAGCTAGCTGCATTGACCCTGCCCTTGACAAAACACAGTGGACCAACACCAGCAGCTGACACAGCACCCCAGACCATCACTGACTGTGGGTACTTGACTCTGGACCTCTGGCATTTTGGCATTTCCTTCTCCCCAGTCTTCCTCCAGACTCTGGCACCTTGATTTCCGAATGACACGCAGAATTTGCTTTCATCCGAAAAAAAGTACTTTGGACCACTGAGCAACAGTCCAGTGCTGCTTCTCTGTAGCCCAGGTCAGGCGCTTCTGCCGCTGTTTCTGGTTCAAAAGTGGCTTGACCTGGGGAATGCGGCACCTGTAGCCCATTTCCTGCACACGCCTGTGCACGGTGGCTCTGGATGTTTCTACTCCAGACTCAGTCCACTGCTTCCGCAGGTCCCTCAAGGTCTGCAATCGGCCCTTCTCCACAATCTTCCTCAGGGTCCGGTCACCTCTTCTCGTTGTGCAGCGTTTTCTGCCACACTTTTTCCTTCCCACAGACTTCCCACTGAGGAGCCTTGATAGAGCACTCTGGGAACATCCTATTCGTTCAGAAATTTCTTTCTGTATCTTACCCTCTTGCTTGAGGGTGTCAATAGTGGCCTTCTGGACAGCGGTCTTACCCATGTTTGGGGTTTTTAGTGATGAACCAGGCTGGGAGTTTTAAAGGCCTCAGGAATCTTTTGCAGGTGTTTAGAGTTAACTCGTTGATTCAGATTCTGGTGGAAACAGGAGAGTTGAGATGCACATTTAATTCTGCCGTGATTTGGGCAGCCGTGGTTTTATGTTTTTTGGATACAATCCGGGTTAGCCCCCGAACATCCCTTTCAGACAGCTTCCTCTTGCGTCCACAGTTAATCCTGTTGGATGTGGTTCGTCCTTCTTGGTGGTATGTTGACATTACCCTGGATACCGTGGCTCTTGATACATCACAAAGACTTGCTGTCTTGGTCACAGATGCGCCAGCAAGACGTTCACCAACAATTTGTCCTCTTTTGAACTCTGGTATGTTACCCATAATGTTGTGTGTATTTCAATATTTTGAGCAAAACTGTGCTCTTACCCTGCTAATTGAACCTTCACACTCTGCTCTTACTGGTGCAATGTGCAATCAATGAAGACTGGCTACCAGGCTGGTCCAATTTAGCCATGAAACCTCCCACACTAAAAATGATAGGTGTTTCAGTTTCATTGTCCAACCCCTGTATATATGTATGTACATTATATATATATATATATATATATATATATATATATATATATATATATCAGTAGAACTGACCAGCATGGTGAGTAAACATAAGCAATTCAAAATAACGATAAGCATGTAAATGAGCTACATTCAAATGTGTTGATGCTGTGTGACATTGATTACATTTTGCTTAGTCATCATGATTTACTACAATGGAAATTAATATTTAGACATTATAACGCCATCTGTTGGCGCTAAGGCAGACATTTGTTTTTCTCCCAACAGTGTGTGTCAGTTTCTGAGTCTGTCTGGCTTATCTGCGGGGATCAGTGGGGATTTTCTCACCCACCAATGTAAATATGTGTGAAAACATCAGCAGTTTTTGATCCAGGCACAAGAACAGCGGTGGATCATTATATTGGCATGTCAATCATTTACTGCGCAGCGAACTCCACCGACCGGAGCAACTGCAGAGTTTGATTTGTCAGCAAAACAACTGCTTCAATGTAAGAAGTGCAGGCCACATGGAAATATCTAATATACATTTAGTATCAGCTTACAGCCACACACCTCCGTGTATTTTTATGGGATTTTATGTGAGACCAACAAAACGTGCATCATTATGAAGAGGAAGGAAAATGATGCATGGTTTCCAATATGTTTTACAGTGTAGCGTCCTTTTGTCTTCAGCCTTCCTCAGTAGACAGCTTGAAGAACCTTGTGCTGTAAATTACAGGAGCAGGTATTTCTGGAGTATTTCTCCACCAGCTTCGCACAAATGTTGTGGCTGGATGGAATGTCAGAACAGCTAATTTCAAGTCTTGCTGCACATTGTCAATTAAATGTGTCTGGACTTTGACTGGGCCGTTCTAAAACATGTGATTTGATCCAAACCATTTTGTTGTACATTTAGGGTCGTCGTCCTGTTGGAAGGGGAACCTCTGCTCTAGTCCCTAGTCTTTTGCAGCCAATAGCAGGTTTTTCTTCTAGGATGAATTCAACCTCCTTCACTGACAGGGCCCATTCAAAAACACACAGATGTAAAGGCATCTTTATCCCACTTGAGTTGTGGATCTTGGAAGCTCCTCCGTAGGTAACATGGGCCTCTTTGCTGCTCCTCCTTCAGGTTTACAGCCATATGTTGGTAAATCTGCAGTTCTACCGTACTTCCATTTCATAGAAGTTTACACTGAGATACAAATCCACAGCACCAATTTCCAGATTTTTATTGTTATAAAACTTGTTCTTCAGATATGTACTAGTTTGTGTTGATCTATCACAAAAGTAGAATGAAACATACTGAAGGGTGTGAAAACATTTTCAGGGTGATGTATAAATGTGAATCAGAAATAAATTCACAGCAAACATCTTACGAAGATTTAATGTACATTTATTCTTAACACGTGGAACATATAGTATAAAGATTTCATACTGAATAAATGATATTCATTAAGCCAAAAAAGGGGGAAAAAGGAATTTACATCAAGTCTTTAGCTACATCATCTGAGATACAAATATGCAGAATCCGCATCACTGGAAAAAAAACAAAAAAAAAACAAAAAACAAAATTAAAACTAGTTTCTTCATCAAGGTTTAGTTTGTCTTTGTGAGGGAGCTCTAATGAAACCGTGGACATTTTTGTTAATAAGCTCTACACTCAGCCCAGAGACAAGCTGAAGCTTGACGCTTGTTTAGATGTGGCATCGGACAGCAGCTGGACACCCTCCCCAGAGCGCTGAGTGGTACAGGGTGTGGGGCGGGGCGCCGAAATAACGGAGCAGGGTGGGCGTCAAGTAAATTACATGGCGCACGGGGGTGAGGGACAAAACGTCAAAGATTAAAAACGATGAAGAGCAACAGAAGCTGAGAAAGAGAGAAGTATAATGTACAACGTGATATTTACACTGCAGCCTGGACTGCGTCTAGCGTTGAGGACCAGTCCTATAGGTGACTTTTTAATATAAGAGGGTCAGGTCATACAATCAAGGGACAAAGAGAAGAGGTCGGGGTGTTGTAGGTTCACCATACTTTGGGGGGAAAGCCGTTTTCTCTCGACATGAACTAAAACTGTTTTTAAAAACTACAGTTTGCTGCCAAGCCAGCATATCTCAGTGTGAAACAGTATTATTACAGTATGTTTACAGTTCTTAAGGTGTACAGTACAGAAAAAAGTCCTACAATCTACTGCACAGGCCTCCCATGACAAACGTCTGTTCATAGCCAATAATGTGGTTCCTGTGAGGCTGAGTATATAGCATCCAAAATTACAGCAATTATACCACACCACAGTCCATGAGTCTACCTAGCCTCCGAACATGAACCATAATATTGTTTCCTATGTGCCCTGCAGACCCCTCTGAGGGGGACTGCGAGCACATGAATCCTCCAAACTCACTGTAAACGAGACAGCAACTTTGGTTACAGTTTTTTTTCTTCTTTTTTTTTATGGAGTTTTTCTTTTAATTAAAAAACAAGTTCAGTCCGCAGGGCAGTGCACTCTGTCCTATGCCTGGGTCCCGATCTGCTCTTTCCTGCTCCGTGTGAGACAGTTAAAATCCACAGCTACTTCATGATATTCCTTCCTTTAGTGAGAAGCAGGGGTAAAAAGACAGTAGAGTCCGAAGTGATTTTTGCATAAATTAAAAACAAAGGAGAGTCAGTTTTTACTCGTTTCACTCACGCGCATACAACACATACATACGCACACAAAAAAAGGAGCTTGGGGAGGGGGAACGGAAAGAGGCAGAGCTGAAAGCCCCTGGCGGCTGTCATGACTGGCCAATCAGAAACAGTACATCACAGATGACTTGGGACACCAGAGGGTTCATAAGTGGGGACACTGAGATGTCTAGTAGGCGCGACTCGTACAAAGTGAACTCTGAGTGGTTTTCCTCCACTTTGGCCAGGGCGTGCAGTGCCCGAGCCGCCCGCCGCATCATGTCCACGCTTGTAGGCTCAAAATGAGGACCGCCCTGCATTTGAAGCAAGGAGCTTTGGCTCTGTTGGTATTGTGTGGCTGCCAGGCTGTCCTCCAAGAAGCCTAGCAGGTTCCCCACACTGCCTTTCTGCACAGCGATGGCCCGTGCTGCTAGACTGTCGCCCTGAGCTAAGTTAGCTAGCAAAACAACTGCCATTTCCCGACAGACAGCCACCTTGCGTTCACCAACAAGGCGTACGAGTGAGCCGTAGAGCTTCTCCAAGCGGCTGAATGGTGGCGTTGCCAGAATGAGGTCAACATTGTTGTCCTGGATGCTGAGCTTGCTGAGGGTCTCGAGGACAAGTCTCTGGGGTGAAAGGGAGCTGTGTGGCCCAAGCGTGGGGAAGGGATCCAAGGCCTCTGCCGAGGGGCACACTGCCCAGTGGAGCAAGCCATCCAGCAGTGGCAGACATATACTCTCTGGGTAAATGGAAAGGTCCAGCTGGCCTGAGATGTTGGCCAGAGTGACCAAGCAGTTCTCCCTTAACACCTCAAGGCAGTCCCACCACCACTCGTCTCTGTCGCAGCTCACTCCTTCATCTTCTTCTTCCTCCTTCTCATAGGTGACTGGTGCCTGTTTGCGCTCAGGGTGTCTGTGGTGGAGCAGCACCAGACGGCCCAGCAGCAGCAGGAGGCCTGGGTGTTTGGACATTTCCAGGTCATTGCCTGGAACGAAGGAGAGGCTCCTGATGATGTTGGAAACGCAGATGCAGCGGCGGGCCAATGAGTCCTGCCAGTCCGACAGAGTGCTGAGAGGAGTTTCGTCCTTGCTGTGGGGCTCATCTTCTAGGATTTTGACGTTGCGGCGGCTCTGAGGGTCAGGGTTTATGCTGAACAGATACTTGCCGTTCTCCTTCTGCTCCTCAGCACCTCCGCGGACCACTTCCATTGTGACCGACCCCGGTCGGGCCGACAGTACATCATCAATGGTTGCAGTGACTGGTGCACCAATGGGAAGAGAGGAAGGGGTCTTCTCCCCTGAGGCCTTGTTGGGATCAGAAGACTGGGCCGGCTGTTGTTGAACCTTGTCTTCTAAACAAAACTTGGATTTCTCTGGGTTTTCTGTTGTCATTGTCCCCGCCAGCTTGACCTTCTTGCGGCCTTCAGTGGCCGGTGGCATGCGTTTCCGCTGCTTAAGGAGATCCATCTGACTTTCGAAGTGGGTCTGGATGTGTTCAGTAGTGTCGCCACCGCCAATACTCCAGTGTATCAGGCCACTGTCAAAACTCTGCCGCTGCCCAAGCTTGGATAAGTGGTTTAACTGAAAGGGGTTCTTCTTACGCACCACCTTGATGGGGAGTTTATCAAACTTGCTAGCCTGCTTGGGCTTTTCCAAGTGGACGTTGGGGTCCTGAGAAGACCCTGAGGTAGAGCAGCTGGCTTCCTTGATAGAAGACTCCTTTTTCTCTTCCTCATCCTCATCTTCTGAGGACTTGTCTTTTAGAGAGCTTTCTTCCTCCTCCTCTTTAACCTTCACCTGTGAGGAAGTGTCATGATTGGCCTTTCTTTCCTCATTCTCCTCATCCTCCTCTTCATCTGTGTCCATGTCTTCATACTCAGGTATAGGAATTTCATCATCAGAACCCTCAGCTGCATTGGGATCTATCAGGGTGCGCTGACCAGGGTCTCCCACTTCATACTCCTTTAGAATGCCAAAGATCTCAATGAGGCAGCGTCTGAAGTACTCCACTACGAGCTCCAGGAACCCAGGTAGCTGCAAAACCAACAAAAAAGGTAAATGAATCGGAAAGGTCCAAGAGATAAGACCATCTAGTTCAGTTTGCCTAGCTGATGCAAGGCCCCGACCAAAGGTGAGGGACTTACCTGGCAAAGATTAAAAGTAGCAATGCTGCCGTCATCATACAGTAAAATGTTGATGGTGTCCAAGGCCCAGGTGCTTTCAGCTAATAAACCTGACTTTAGGGACATCATAACTCTCCAAGCCTCAGGAGTGCCTTTCAAGAAAGAACAGAATGCCAATGAGTCAAAATTACTGGAACCTTCACTGCCTGTATGTGTCTTTTACTTCATGAGCTTAAGATGAAACAAGTTCTTTACCAATGTCTTTCATGGTGAGCCGCCTTCTGGGTTTAAGGTGGGGTTGGGTAGCTTCCACAGAGCCAGGAGGGAAGGCCACATCTCGTCGAATCATGGGTTGCTGCACAGGGGCCTGGCCGATATGCGATGCGGGCACTGGGGGGCCAGCTTTCTGCACCTTAATGCCAGGGTGCATGTAGGGGGACTTGCTGGGGGATGTCCTGGTTTCCATAGGCCGGGGCAGGGGAGCTGGGCTTGACACCTGAGGAATGTGGTTCTGAGAAGCTTGGTAAGTTGAGGGTAAGGGTCTGGTCATAGGTGGTCCAGAACTGGCAGGTCCAAACGGTGGCTGCCTCTGGTTTACGTGACCGGGCCACTGCCCCTCGTGGTTCATGCGTTGGTCTGAAGGCATCATCTCCTCTCCTGAACGGTTCATGCCGTGGTACCCAGGGCCCTGGCCTGGTACAGGAGGTCCCTGTCGGTTGGGATAATTGGGATAACCCATCTCATTGCGGCCCTGCCACACTGGGCCCTGGGGGCTGTCAGGACCGGAAGGCATTGAGCTTGTCATCATCTGAGGAGGCATGTGAGTCTGGGAGTTTGGACCTGCAGATGAAGGTCCTCTATCTCTACCAAAGGGGAAGGGGAACTGGCCCTGTGGGCCTGGGGGTCTGCGCTCTCCTCCTGGATATGTATTATACTGGTTATACATGTCCTGCTGGCCCTGGTGCCCAGAGGACTGGGGTCCAGGCTGCTGCTGCTGACCACTGTAAGGAACGTTGTATATTTCTCCCTCATGGCGCTTGGCTGGAGGGCCATACCCTCCATCTACGGGCCGCTTGTAGTTCTGTTAGCAGAAAACAATAAGCACCATTATTATTGCATTAACATCTGTCTCTGCTTCACAAAAACATTTTGAGAATAATGACTGCGTAGAAAAGTCCTTACAGGTTGCTGCTGTGGATATATTCCTGGCTGCTGATTAGGGTATGGGCCACCAGGGGGAGGCCCTTGGCCAGGGTATTGATTTGTATAGGTATCATGCCTGAAGACAACAACCAAGAATGAATGCAATTACATTTGGTCTCCACAGTAAATCCATAGCCTGGAATGCTAGGGAGATTATTCCTGCCGTCATGGTCACAAATGCCTCAAAGGAAAGACAGGCCAGTATGCACTGAATGGTACCGACCTTTGCTGCGGTGGAGGACGGCTGGGTGAATACATCCCTGCGTCAGAACCAGAAGGCATCATATTGGCCTGAGGCGCTCCCGGCCCCATGTTGCCATCAGGGCCCATGCCTGGTTCCTGCCTGTAAAACCAACCAGTAGCCGTCATCAGTTTGTTAAATATACAGACAGTTTCCGAAGACAAATAAGCCTGACCTGAAGCTGACACCTAACAGCTTATAGGGTGCTTACCTTCGTTCATATCCATATGGGTACTGCTGCCGCTGACCCATTGGCATGTTCCCCATAGGACCTGGTGGTCCTCTGTTGTATTGTTCCCCCATTCCACTGTTAGGGTTAGGTGGCATGAACTGTTCTCCGGCTTAGAAACAAAAGCAAAATGACAAAGTTGTTAGTTTCAGCTCCAACGCCTGTAGCATGGGATTGGGTCAGTGCGCCTATCTGGACCTTTGGTTGTTTCGTACCTGAAAAATTCATCTGCATGACGTTTTGTGCAAACAATGTTTCCATTTGGTGTGAAGGGAATGTTTTGTATCAGTTAGACATGCTCCTACCTTTTCTCATGCCTCCAAACGGGTCTTTGTTTGACTCGTAGGGAGCCATGCGACTCATCATCTCTGGACCGCCCATGCCCGGCTGGTAGCCCTGAGAGTTAGGAGTCATGGTGTTTCTTCTGGAAAACGCTGGGTCTCCGCCATCAGCAAAAGGATCCTGCAGATTTACACTACTCCTGCAGAATGACAAGAGTTGTTAAAGTCAGAATGTTTATTAGTCCACCTCCAGATTTAAAACTGTATTGCATGTTTCAGTAGGTTTATTTAAGACTCTGCCCTGCCTAATCAGTTTGTTATATCAGATACCTGAAGACAGTATAGGCCAAAGATTTATGAGCAACCTCACGTTCTGTTCACAATGCCTTTCTTAAAAACAAGTCTGAGTTCTGTGGATTGTGGGACGCATTTACTGGATGATCCTTTTGCTTTTATTGAAATGCAAAATAAATGTTACAAAAGAAAATTAAGACTTATTTTTAAAGTTGGGAAGATTTGCAAGAGTTAGAACTTCAGAGCAAAAATAAAAAAATAAATCACAGTCTGCTTCCGATATAAATGTTACCACCACAGGGGGGTCATTTTGAAGAAAGCAACGTCTAAGCAAGAAAACCTTGTATTACCTGATAATTAAAGTAAAAATGTATTTTGATTAGTGAGTCATGCTCCCAAACTGCTGGCCTCCAGAGTACAGGTCCTTCTCAAAATATTAGCATATTGTGATAAAGTTAATTATTTTCCATAATGTCATGATGAAAATTTAACATTCATATATTTTAGATTCATTGCACACTAACTGAAATATTTCAGGTCTTTTATTGTCTTAATACGGATGATTTTGGCATACAGCTCATGAAAACCCAAAATTCCTATCTCACAAAATTAGCATATCATTAAAAGGGTCTCTAAACGAGCTATGAACCTAATCATCTGAATCAACGAGTTAACTCTAAACACCTGCAAAAGATTCCTGAGGCCTTTAAAACTCCCAGCCTGGTTCATCACTCAAAACCCCAATCATGGGTAAGACTGCCGACCTGACTGCTGTCCAGAAGGCCACTATTGACACCCTCAAGCAAGAGGGTAAGACACAGAAAGAAATTTCTGAACGAATAGGCTGTTCCCAGAGTTCTGTATCAAGGCACCTCAGTGGGAAGTCTGTGGGAAGGAAAAAGTGTGGCAGAAAACGCTGCACAACGAGAAGAGGTGACCGGACCCTGAGGAAGATTGTGGAGAAGGGCCGATTCCAGACCTTGGGGGAC
Organism: Girardinichthys multiradiatus; assembly: GCF_021462225.1. Lineage (NCBI taxonomy): Eukaryota > Metazoa > Chordata > Actinopteri > Cyprinodontiformes > Goodeidae > Girardinichthys > Girardinichthys multiradiatus. The sequence goes on along the minus strand of NC_061806.1, from coordinate 8,040,405 downwards.
CTGCGGAAGCAGTGGACTGAGTCTGGAGTAGAAACATCCAGAGCCACCTTGCACAGGCGTGTGCAGGAAATGGGCTACAGGTGCCACATTCCCCAGGTCAAGCCACTTTTGAACCAGAAACAGCAGCAGAAGCGCCTGACCTGGGCTACAGAGAAGCAGCACTGGACTGTTGCTCAGTGGTCCAAAGTACTTTTTCGGATAAAAGCAAATTCTGCATGTCATTTGGAAATCAAGGTGCCAGAGTCTGGAGGAAGACTGGGGAGAAGGAAATGCCAGAAGTCCAGTGTCAAGTACCCACAGTCAGTGATGGTCTGGGGTGCCGTGTCAGCTGCTGGTGTTGGTCCACTGTGTTTTATCAAGGGCAGGGTCAATGCAGCTAGCTATCAGGAGATTTTGGAGCACTTCATGCTTCCATCTGCTGAAAAGCTTTATGGAGATAAAGATTTCATTTTTCAGCACGACCTGGCACCTGCTCACAGTGCCAAAACCACTGGTAAATGGTTTACTGACCATGTTATCACTGTGCTCAATTGGCCTGCCTACTCTCCTGACCTGAACCCCATAGAGAATCTGTGGGATATTGTGAAGAGAACGTTGAGAGACTCAAGACCCAACACTCTGGATGAGCTAAAGGCCGCTATCGAAGCATCCTGGGCCTCCATAAGACCTCAGCAGTGCCACAGGCTGATTGCCTCCATGCCACGCCGCATTGAAGCAGTCATTTCTGCAAAAGGATTCCCGACCAAGTATTGAGTGCATAATTATACATGATTATTTGAAGGTTGACGTTTTCTGTATTAAAAACACTTTTCTTTTATTGGTCGGATGAAATATGCTAATTTTGTGAGATAGGAATTTTGGGTTTTCATGAGCTGTATGCCACAATCATCCGTATTAAGACAATAAAAGACCTGAAATATTTCAGTTAGTGTGCAATGAATCTAAAATATATGAATGTTAAATTTTCATCATGACATTATGGAAAATAATGAACTTTTTCACAATATGCTAATATTTTGAGAAGGACCTGTATATAGAATAATGCACAGGATTTTACTTGATTCCTGTTGAAGTTGTTGCTGTAATGCCGCAGGTTCACCACAAGGGGAAGGTTTAATGTTATTATAGTGACTCCAGACAAAATTAGCATAACAAAACATGATTTTATGGCTTTGACATCATACCTGACACCAGGCATCGGAGGCATCTGTGAGTGCGGGGTGGAGGCTGGGGTGGGAGGCTTCAGGTCTCCTCCTTCTGTCATTGAGCTGGTGGTTGATTGGGGAGTTTGGGGCCCTTGGAGGGACCCTGAACCAGCTGCAAGAACAATGGTATAACATTAGGCATTTTGGCAGCAGTAAAATCTTTCTTGTTGTCTTCTGCTTATGCGGGACCGAATCGCGGGGGCAGCAGTCTCAGCAGAGACGCCCAGACTTCCTTCTCCAGCTCTTGGGGAAGCTGAGGTGTTCCTAGGCCAGCTGAGAGACATTGCCCCCCCGCCCTCTACCTCCTGACTCTGACCGATTACTGATTGAGGCCATAGAAGGCAGGAGTCAGCCATCTGAGGGAGTGAGAGAGAGAGTGTGTGTATGTGTGTGTGAGAAAGACTGAGTGATGGTTTGTTTGTGTTGTGAGTGTGTGTGACATAGTATCGCTCATCCTTAACTTGAGCTCAGGACTTCTTACTATTAGCACGGCAGTTTGATGAGTCACAGGTTCCCATTCATTGAAACGACACACACACAAACACACACAGTTGGGGTCACTGGCAGGTCACATTTATTCACATTTTCTCACATCAGCCTCTTCAGTTCTCACACTGCCTCTCCACCCCTCCCCCCTCCCCCAGGGCAGGGATTTCCTTCTACTAAAGATGAAGGGGCGGGGGGGTGAGGGGGTCTTGTAAGGATTTAAAAAAAAATTGCCTATGTAGCACAGCAAAAACAGAGAGAAACGCCCTGAAACCCCATTCATCATAGTCCTGATCTCCAGGGACTGACGCTGTGTTGCTGTGGCTCTGGGCCAAGCACAGGAAGCCAGGAGACACCACTGATAGAGCACTGCTATCGCCAGATCACCTTATGGCCCCACGTGGTCCTCCCGCCACACCACCTCTATGCCCAGATCTTCTTCCTGTTGCCAGCTGACAACCCCCACATTGCCTCTTGCAACAACAACCCGACACTGACTCAGAGCCCAGTGTCTGACGGGCCTGGGTCCCAGCCAGACTGAAGCAACACGTGGTTGCTCCTGGTGTTGTTGCTTCCTGGCAGCTACAACACACGTTCATCCAAAACAAACTGCTCAGAAGGAACAGCATGGCCCTTAGCAGACCACTGCCTTTTCTAACCTGACCTACACCCAACACTGACGGTTGGTTAAAATAAGAAGCATTTCCAGTGTGAGAAAATGCAGGACTTCCAACATAGGGATTTTTATTTGTAGAAACAGAGTGCTGCAACAGAAGTCACCGTTACATACATGACAATAAAGTTAGATATTTTAGGGTACCTTGCAGTTTGTCACATTAGAGCCACATACTTTTATGCATTTGGTTTGGATTCTATGTGCTAGAGAAACACAAACTAGTGCGTAATTGTCAAATGGATGGAAAATGATACACCATTTTCAACATGTTTTGAAAATAAAAATCTGCAAAGTCTGCCGTGGTTGTAACGTGAAAACACTAACAGGGACTGAATACTTCTGTGGAATAATTTGACAGCAACTCTGACCTGGGCTCGGGGGCTGGATCTTGGGCTGGTTCTTTTTTGTGTCTGTATTGAAGAAGTCCGGGGGCGGGTCCTCGCCACGCTCAATCTTACACTCAAAGGCATATAAACACTGGATGTACTGTTTCTTGAGCGAGCTGGCCGCACTGCTCGACGTGCCCACGTTTAGACTGGTGGCCAGCTCCCTCCACTTCTTATTCTTGTTTACCTGGCGTGAAAGAAAGAATGGAGGGAGAAATCCCAGGTTAGATGTACTGTACTAAACCAAGATGTTTACGCTGAATTCGTGCAAAACTGCTGGCAAACCTGGGTAAGGCCGCCGATCTCTTTGACGGACACGTAGAGGCGGAAGAGATCGAGAGGTTTGCGGCCCACAGCGGGCAGATTGCTCATGCCCATGGCCTTCTCCTCAGCGAAGGCCAGGTATCGGTCCACCCACATCTTCCTCTCCGGCTCTGGGCCCAGCTCATACAGCCGGGTGATCTTCTCATTGGTGATGGTGGAAGAACTGGACTTCTAAAAGACAACACAGATAATCCATAGGACGGAGGAAACACCATGAATGAAAAACGTCAACTAGACGATGATTCTTACCTTTTTGGATTCAGGTTTTGGAGTCCCATCAGCTTTGTTGTTGACCTTTTGGGTAGGGTTCATTTTGTCCATGCCAAACTCAGAACCAGGTGCTATCCCTTAGTGTTTGGGTTCAAGAGAAAAACATAACCATATAAGAGCAAGTCTTACAGCAGCCACACTACCATCTGATCTATTGTAAGTTAGACTCACCGGGGGTGTTGTTGGCCATGTTCCCACCCACTGGATAAGGCCCCGGCCCTCCCTGGTTCATTACACCGTGCATGCTGTTCATACCTGGGCCATAGGGAGGTCCTGGTCCCAACATACCCTGGGACATGTTAGGATAGCCTGGGGGCCTAGAGAAAATATAGCTTATTTTAACCGTGTGCATCTTAGGACTTACCTGATAAATCTAAACCTACATATACAAGACTTCAGACTGGTATTCTCATTGTTACTTTCACAGTGTTAAATTTATTTTCGAAGAAAGGTCAATTTACTTCATGACATGTGCTCTGCACCCTGACTCTGTATCCTTGCTTTTAGGGATGGTGTCATTCACTGATTAGCTGACCACTGCCACTCTTCACATTTGCACCATTGACTCTGCTGCACACTCAGGCACCAAACTGAACAACAGACTGGGTTGCATGTCTTAAAGAGGCAGTCATCTCTCATGGTCACACAAACAGGCTCAACACACACTCAGCAAATAGATGGGATTCATTCTCCAAGCATGAGACTATGAACGCACAGAGATGCTCTGGCCTGTTAGAAAAAGCACCCACCTGTTGTGTATGGAGTTTGCAGGACCGTGGTGCATGGTGGGGCCCCCATCCTTTCTGTTCATGCCTGGAGGGGGGCACATGCCGGACCCCACCTGAGGAGGCATGCTTCCTATGTTGGCACCCATACTGGGAGCGTAGGGCCGAGGACCCATCTGCCCCGGACCTATCCTTCCGGATGGCATACTTCCATATGGAACCCCACTGCCCTGACCCGGCATGGGGCTCATGGAGCTGCCCATTCCGGTTCCGCTGGGGTAGTTAGTGTTGGGCATCCCTGTGTAGCCTGGCTGCCTGGGATAACCTGGAAGGATTATGGATCACATTTAGGTGTCAAATGTAGTCATGTCTGCTTGTTCAGGCCATCCCAGCAGTGGTTCTGTAAAACAAGGCTAACTCATATTCATTTCTTCATGATGGGAGTGTTTCACAGGCTCGGCTCTAAATTTAAATCTGTGTTGCCTGTTCTGACAAGCCGCCTGATGAAACAGGCTTTATCTGGCCTCCGCCGCATGCTGACTCATGGCAGAACTTCTTCACAGAACACTGAAACCATTTCAGACTTCAAAGTGAAGCGATATCATCAATCAAACAAAAAGGCTATAGTTGTTCTATGCCGGCTGGAAATCGTTCACACGGTTTTCAGCATTCATAAAAACACAGAGAAACCCTGCTTGGCATGACTAAGCAGATCCAGAGTCAGATCCAGGCATGATTACTGGTGTCAAGATAAACCAAGGTTTACCAGGTTACCTTACTTCCTCAACTTGTAGTTAGCCGAGTAACTTAAGTTGACATATATATTGAATTCATCTTGGAGCTTTTTGACTCTGGCAGGAGAGGAATTAGCTTTCACCCATAGGTTTAACTTTAACACCACAGCATGTACAGATTTAACATATAACTTAATAAAGTTAATATCTATTATGGGAAATCTGGACTCATTTCAGTCATCGTAATGCCTAAACATCATAGTGATTAGCAGCCTATTTTCTTTCTGTCAAGTTTTAAACCGATGTCGTGAAAAGTGTTGCATTTTCTTTCATAGTTGCGTAGGAATAGTTAGAACTCAACTCTAACTGCTGCTCTATATTTAATTAAGCAATCACACTGTCACAATCAAGCCTCACCTTGTGGGCCATACTGCCCCCCCTGAGGGCCATAGTTTCCCATAGTATTGTTCTGGGGATATGGTCCCATTCCACTATGTATCTGGCCTCCTGAAGACTGGCGTGGGGATAAGGCAGAGCCAGGCTGTCCAGGGGACCCATACGGAGGCATCTGAGGGTTACGCATGTACACTGGAATAGATCCAGAGGGAATGGTCACTCAGGTATGAGACAGGACACAGCCCACAGAAACATGTTCAAGCAGCAGTGAAAAAATGCATCAGTTGGTTCGACACTGAATCCTGCACAAAACAGCTGAACCAAACTTCTTTGTTCTTTTGGCAGGAACCTCAGAATGAGTGCAAATGCATCCAGTGGCCAAAGTAAGACCCTCTGAGAGCTTAGACAACCACTGACCGAGACTGCTTTAAAGGATTCCTCTACGCTCTTTTCCCTTGAAAGCACTATATGAATAAAAGTGGCATGGCTCAAGACTTTTGCACAGCAATGAGCTGACATCACAGTGTGGTTAAGAACGTTGCTCATTATTTTCCTCATACAAAACAAAAACTAATAATGTGTCTGATTGCTGCCCTCTGACCTGGCAAGCAGAGTCTCATTTAAAGGCACAGTCCCCAAAAGTCTTTACAGCAGAGGAAAAACACGCAAACATTCAAGAAACAATGTGCCACAGCAGACCACTGAGTGTTCACACTATTTAAAGAAACAGACAAATACCTTGTTAAAGTAACTGAAGGTTCAACTGGACCGAAACTGCAAGTCAAACTCTCGGACAAGTAAATCCAGATCAGTTTAATCAAAGTTTGTGTAGATACGGTAGATTAGAGTGAAACTAGCCTCTGCTCTCTGTGCTTCGCCCACAGATCATCGCTGTGGGATCTGACTCTGAGGTAAATAATGAAGGCGGTATATAACAGCGTGAGCACAGATCCAAATGCCGTCAGTATTTATGATACACAAAACTACAAAGTTGGACATGTCTTCTGGAAAATTACTCAATTGTTTCAGTCTCAGGGTTCCCACACATGTTCCCCATAAACAAGCTGATTTTCAGCTCATTCTGGATGTTTAACGCGGTTCAGTTTATTTAGATTTCCCACTATATTTGGGGTTAGGTAACAGTGTATTTCAAGCATTAAACCCAGGATCTTTTTCACCTTGTCATCTTCAGATACTGATGTTCTCAACTCATTATGGGATGAGACTTAATTTCTCAGCTTTTTTTCCCTGCGGTAAGACTTTAAGCTCGTTTTGCTCTGATGATTGTTTTAGTTATGGAGACATTAAAGCTCAAATTCCTGAGATTAGGGGGAAATCTGTTGATTTTAATCGAGAAATCACAACACCGATGCTTGCACCTTGTTCTCACTAAACATATTTATCCCAGATCCATCCATCACCTTCAGATCAGTCTAGAGTGTCACAAAAATGACACGAAACAATGAAAATAGATAATCTGTTATCCTACAGTCAGTGGCTGTATGGAATCTGAGATACCTGTAACATAACCTATGTTCAATCAGCCTAACAATCAATCACTATCTTCAACAACCTAATTTTAAACAGGCAGATCTTTAGTTGTAGAAAATGGAGGAGTCTGGAAAGAAATGCTTTCCTAGAGCCAATTCAATTGTTCCCACACTGATCCTGTACTTTTTAAGCCTGTGGAGAAAGGCTGTAGTCTGAGGTAAAAGGTCAACATAAAAAGTCCAACAAGTATGCTACGATTGAACTGACTTTGTAAAGTACCTTGAGATGACGTGCTGTGAAAGGCGCTATATAAATGAAACTGAATTGAATTAAGACTCCTAAAGAAATCTGGCATACTGGAAGTGGTGTAGACTCAGAGTGACTCCGTGCGCACTGTCCACAGATGTCTGAGGTTTCATAGTCGAGCGTACCAATTTCCTAAATTTCTGGTGATAAATTCCTATATTTCCCACACTTTCTGCCATGACTTAATTGGATGAGGTAGAGCTAATTTGCCTTGCAGCTTTGGGAAAACAACAAGAAAAAAGGGTGATGTTAAAGGTTAATAAAGCAGATTAGGGATGAAGAAGGGGAATGCACCTCAAGTACTCCCGACTATAGGAGCCTTTAGAAACTAAAGAGCGGCACGCTGCCACCTATTCTAATGGAATCTGTCATTTCTGATCAATGAATACATTTTCCCTCATTGCTTACATGAAGTGACGAGGACAGAGGTCCAGTTAAAAGCCTAATTACACTGTAATTGTAGCTGGTGGATATAAACTGATGGAAAAAATTCATTTTTATTTTAGTTCCAGAGGCGCTCACCTCTGTCCGGGCCCATGGCTGACTGGTTCATGGAAGAATGCATCATGTTGTCTGACTGGACGCTGGGTGGCCGGGGCGGCATCTGGTTACCTATGGGACAGCAAAGACACATTGGCTCAACAAACCGTCTTCACCATTTACAACTCTGTAGTTTATCAAAGTTTCTAAAAGCTCAGCTTCAAACACTCTTTTCATTGAGACAACTAAAGTATCTACCTGGTACAGCAGCTGGGGAGAGCGGGCCGGTGCGAGATGGGGTCACACTGGCCGGGGAGCCAACGGGTGACGGCGAGGGTCCACGTATGCCAGGCAGGTGGGGCGGGGTGTGCGGGGAAAAAGGCGACTGGGCCGGGTTGCTCTGCTCACCCTGACTGCTGGACACCCCGGAGGTGCTGACGCCTGGACTTAACACCGCCTCGGTGCCGGTGGGCAGGTCATCGATAGAGCCAGAGAGATCCTGGTTACGAGGTGGTTTAGAGACAAGTTAGGTCATAAAAACATCATCATTTCTATCACTGAGCTCTGCTTTTAAATAAGACAGAGGCTCACACATAGACATGGTTAAGGCTCATTAAACAAACGATTTTAAAGCATTCTGCTGTCTGATTACTGAGCTGCTGGTGTTTAGCTCAAACCTGGAACAACACAACACATCAACATTTCTCTGGCAGAAACTACAGCAGCACATGTGGCTAAACAAAACCAGCAGGTTACAATAAAATTATAAAATATGTCTGGGTTTGGTTACCCTGAAACACGTGAAGCTGAACTCATCACTGATGTGTTCCAGAAATCTCTCCCTTTTTTAAGAGGTGTGTCTGTGTCTCTCATACATGACTCTAGTTTCTGCTTAAAAATGCTCCACATTCCTCCAGGAATTCTGATAATGATCCATGTTGGCAAAGAAAACCCCGTCTGTAGGAAAAGGAGGGGGTGGGGGCCGGGAAGGGGGCTTTTGAAGCAAGTCATCTCAGGAGGCAGCTGAAATAACTGGTGTTGGCCGCAGACTCTGCTGCCATGTGGTGTTGTTATTGAGCCTCGCTGGCTGGGACACAAAAACAGGGAGGCGGGCGGGAAGGTAGGAAGGCAGCGATTGTGTTTGTGGGAAGGTGAGTGTTTACACATCGGCCCGTCACGTGGAGAACATGTGCTCGCTCAGAAATGCAAGCTCATCTGCCTGTCACACTAAAGGAGGGGGAAAAAAATCAGAGAGCGGAAGGGATGAAGGGAAAGAAAAAAGCATGCTTTGGAAAGTGGCCAAGTATTCCCATAGAAATCTCACACACACATGCTGGCTGCAGCCCCGAAGCCGGCGGTTTTGCACTTGAAACGGCGCCCGTTGCTATTTTTGGGATGTGACCTGATGGAGGAACCCCAGAGGGAGTGACAGGAGGAGAACGCTGATTCAGAATCCACCCTCCCACCACCACTCCACCCTCACCCAGTTGCCTCTGCCCTCCCTCACTTCTACGAAAGCACAATCTCCATGGTTTCCTGACCTGAACGGGGAATGTGGCTTCTAAAAAACCCATGCAAATAACGCTGCGGGGGGGATTTAATCACAAGTCTCACTCCAAAGTGATTTTAACAAATATTCATGAACGCAAAACAGGTCAGAACAAGAGATCTCTGTGTAGCTGGAGATCTGAGCCCACTGAAACAGACAGCAGAGTTCAAACAGCACAACTTTGCAACCCTGGTGAGTTTTTCCAGCAGCCAGCCTGGTCAGCTGACTCCCACCCACCACTCAATTTCTCTGTTTCCAACCAGCACCAAACCAACTCTGAGGAGACATCACAAGACCGGTCATCTGACAGAGGGCTCAGTCTGTGCCGACCACAAAGACCACCTCTTCAGCAGCAAAGCTCGCTTTCTCAGCGACAGAGACCCAAATTCAGACGCAGACCAAAGAGGCCAGGCCTCATTTCATGGAGCTATGCCTAGAAATGACACATCTGCAGGAGCTTAGTCTGCAGTGCTTTGCAGGACTAGTCCAAATGTGTATTGTATCTTTTCATTGGACAACATTGAAGATATGACACTTTACATAACAGTCAAACAGAGCCATTATTGTCAAAACCATTGGCAACAAAAGTGAGTACCGTATTTTCCGCACTATAAGGCGCACCGGATTATAAGGCGCACCTTCAATGAATGGTCTATTTTAGAACTTTTTTCATATATAGGGCGCACCGGATTATAAGGCGCATAGAATAGTAGCTACTGCAGTCAAACGTTTGACTGGGGTTGCGTTATGCATCCACTAGATGGAGCTGTGCTAAAGAGAATGTCAACAAAACAGTCAGTCAAACTTTATTAATACACTACAAACCAGCGTTCTGATAACTCCATTCACTCTCATGGTAAGGTCTCCTCTACATAGAATTCTATTGAATAGAGCCAACCGCACGTTAGGAATGCATTGGAGTCTATGAAGTTGAAGTTGAAATCAAACGTTAGTTAAAACGTGAAAGGGAACTTTTCCCTGATTCAGTAAACACGTAAAAGAAACAGTTTGATGCACTAAATCAAACGTTAGTACTGTTAACCTTTCCTGTTTCTGTCCCCTGACCGTAGTCTGATGACACAGGGGAGACGCTTTCTCCAGGGCCGAAGTTACTAGTTTCCTCGGGGTTAACTCCCTCACTCATACGTTGCTGAGTTGAGCATGAAGAAACAGCATCAAAACACTGAGTTGTTGACGAGATTCGGGGTTCTTTTTAATGACTTTGCAGCACGTAAAAACACAGGGCTTACAGACTCATACACCACTGCTCCGGTCGCCGTCTCTACCCACCCCACACACACAATAATACCGACGTCACTCCTTCACTCTTGATTCTCAGCTACGGCAGCACACAGCGCCACCTCTGTCCGGAGGAGTAATGTCAACATCTTCCATACACACACACGAAACATACACCCCACACACTGAGCTTCTAATCACATATAGTTCAGGCAATTCCTGCAACAGTACATTCAAACGTTATACACACACAAATGGTGTTGGACTAGGAGTAAGCACGGTACAGGTACCGCTATTACTTCGGCGACGCCCCTGACTACGGTAGCCGTAATGCTGCAAGCGGTGCGGCTACCAGTCGTACTGAAACATTTTGACAGAGCGCCGTGTACAACCAGTATGGATCAACCAATTAACCAATTGATCCATATATAAGGCGCTCCGGATTACAAGGCGCACTGTCATTTTTTGAGAAAATTAATGGTTTTTAAGTGCGCCTTATAGTGCGGAAAATACGGTACACCCCTAAGTGTAAATGTCCAAATTGTGCCCAAAGTGTCGATATTTTGTGTGGCCAGCATTATTTTCCAGCACTGCCCTGGGTCATTGGGCCTGGAGTTTACTAGAGCTGATATAACATATTTACAAAACTGTGTACTTACTTTTGTGAGATATGTTAACTCTTGAATTACATTTCTACAGTTCATACATCCTTCCTCTTATCCTCAGAACGAAACTCAAGTAGGAGGGACAAAGGGACGAGTTGACATGGAGCTGCCCAGACTAACAGCTGTTACCCACCAAACTTGTTTACAGTCGCTTTATTCAGCCAAAATTATTATAAGAAGCAACTAAGAACAATATTAGGCACCACAGGTGTCTGTTTTTAGGAATGAGCTCTCGTCCATCCATGCTCTATTGCCAATTGTCCTTGCAGGTTGCTGGTCCCTATTGCCAGTGGTCACTGGGCAAGAGATCACCGATCCATCACAGGGCGACACAGAAATACACAGGGCAAGCAACCATGCACACACACACACACACACACACACACACACACACACACACACACACACACTCATAACTAAGGACAAAACAGAGACCAATTAACCTAACAGCCATGTTTCTGGAAAGTGGGAGTTCCCGGAGAGAACCCAGGCATGTACGTGGAGAACATACAAAATCCATACAGAAAGACCCAAGTCTGGGATAAGAACCTTTTTGCAGCAATGCAACCATGCTACCAACAGCGCCGTAGTGCAACCAATGAATGGGCTCTCTATAATCATATTTATCCTTTCAGAGTTAATGGTTGGAAATGAAGCCTGAAGGAATGACCTAAGCCCCGCCTCCTCCTTCTGACAACCGCCCCACGAGCCACTCTGCTTTTCACTTCAGTTCACTTTATGTATATAGAGTCAATTCAATCCAATCATGCAGATATATTCCAAGTCAAGGACAAACGTTCCAAACTGATTCCAGTTATCAAACAATCCAGCCCAGTTCAGTTCTTTGAACCCATCTTTGGTTGTGTTACTTTTGGTTGAGTAGGGAGTTCCCGGTAGTCCTGTTTTTTAGTTGTTATGTTTGGATGGGCAGGGAAGAAGTCCGGATCCAATTCGGCTAGGACTCCTCCTCCTGTCGGTTTGTTTGTGATCATAATTTTCATTCTACCCGAGTTCAACCAATGCCACTGGTCTGGACTTCACATAAAAAAGCATCACTTGAGCCACGTTAATTCATGGACCGTAACAGACGATCATTTTCAGTCCATTCCTGTTAGAACTGAGAAATTGAACAAATTCAACAAATCTCTATAAAGGCTCAAATTGCTGTGTTAAAACCACATGATTTTAGAGGACAGCTGCAACATTTTGTCAACAAATACTATTATAAGTAGCAATTAAAGGGATTCAGGTTAAATGGCTAAAACTGATCCACTATTTTCTTGTTTTCTTATTGGTGAGGTATATAATACACACCATAATACACGATACAACCAGTTTTAAACTGGCTCAGAATCTGTAAAAAAAGTTGTAAGTGTGCTCATTCTTGAAATGTCAACAAAAATAGAGTAAATAAAATGAGTAAAAATTGTTCCTCTCTAGTTGTAGGAAAGACCTCCCAGTGAGACACAGTGGAACCTGTTCCCACAACCTGAAGAAACAGAAGAGTTCATAAAAGTTTGAAGCAGATCTGGAAACAGATTTTATGTTGAAAGGTTTTACTTTTTAGATTTGGCCCAGAAGAGCAGCTGGTCCCTTCCAGAAGGGACTACAGGTCCTTCTCAAAATATTAGCATATTGTGATAAAGTTCATTATTTTCCATAATGTCATGATGAAAATTTAACATTCATATATTTTAGATTCATTGCACACTAATTGAAATATTTCAGGTCTTTTATTGTCTTAATACGGATGATTTTGGCATACAGCTCATGAAAACCCAAAATTCCTATCTCACAAAATTAGCATATTTCATCCGACCAATAAAAGAAAAGTGTTTTTAACACAAAAAACATCAACCTTCAAATAATCATGTACAGTTATGCACTCAATACGTGGTCGAGAATCCTTTTGCAGAAATAACTGCTTCAATGCGGCGTGGCATGGAGGCAATCAGCCTGTGGCACTGCTGAGGTCTTATGGAGGCCCAGGATGCTTCGATAGCGGCCTTTAGCTCATCCAGAGTGTTGGGTCTTGAGTCTCTCAACGTTCTCTTCACAATATCCCACAGATTCTCTATGGGATTCAGGTCAGGAGAGTTGGCAGGCCAATTGAGCACAGTGATACCATGGTCAGTAAACCATTTACCAGTGGTTTTGGCACTGAGAGCAGGTGCCAGGTCATGCTGAAAAATGAAATCTTCATCTCCATAAAGCTTTTCAGCAGATGGAAGCATGAAGTGCTCCAAAATCTCCTGATAGCTAGCTGCATTGACCCTGCCCTTGATAAAACACAGTGGACCCACACCAGCAGCTGACATGGCACCCCAGACCATCAATGACTGTGGGTACTTGACACTGGACTTCTGGCATTTTGGCATTTCCTTCTCCCCAGTCTTCCTCCAGACTCTGGCACCTTGATTTCCGAATGACATGCAGAATTTGCTTTCATCCGAAAAAAGTACTTTGGACCACTGAGCAACAGTCCAGTGCTGCTTCTCTGTAGCCCAGGTCAGGCGCTTCTGCCGCTGTTTCTGGTCCAAAAGTGGCTTGACCTGGGGAATGCGGCACCTGTAGCCCATTTCCTGCACACGCCTGTGCACGGTGGCTCTGGATGTTTCTACTCCAGACTCAGTCCACTGCTTCCGCAGGTCCCCCAAGGTCTGGAATCGGCCCTTCTCCACAATCTTCCTCAGGGTCCGGTCACCTCTTCTCGTTGTGCAGCGTTTTCTGCCACACTTTTTCCTTCCCACAGACTTCCCACTGAGGTGCCTTGATACAGCACTCTGGGAACAGCCTATTCGTTCAGAAATTTCTTTCTGTGTCTTACCTTCTTGCTTGAGGGTGTCAATTGTGGCCTTCTGGACAGCAGTCAGGTCGGCAGTCTTACCCATGATTGGGGTTTTGAGTGATTAACCAGGCTGGGAGTTTTAAAGGCCTCAGGAATCTTTTGCAGGTGTTTAGAGTTAACTCGTTGATTCAGATGATTAGGTTCATAGCTCGTTTAGAGACCCTTTTAATGATATGCTAATTTTGTGAGATAGGAATTTTGGGTTTTCATGAGCTGTATGCCAAAATCATCCGTATCAAGACAACAAAAGACCTGAAATATTTCAGTTAGTGTGCAATGAATCTAAAATATATGAATGTTAAATTTTCATCATGACATTATGGAAAATAATGAACTTTATCACAATATGCTAATATTTTGAGAAGGACCTATAGAATCAGATCAGGGACAACATGTGAGAAGCGTGGCCTCTCCTGTTTAATGCAAACATGAACGTTTGTTAAGAATAATAATACATAATTCAACAGTAACACAACTAAATGTAATCCAGAAAAACAAGGTTATTTTCCTCGATGTGAAGACAACAGCTCCAAACAAACCTATCTCAGAGCCTACAGCAGCACATATCGTATGCACGGCTTACAAAGTGAGCTCTCTTGACATTCTGTAAATATCTGACAGCTCTGATTCCTCAGCCTGGCTTGGCAGAAGCATTGTATACCACACACACACACACACACACACACACACACACACACACACACACACACACACACACACAAGCTCCTACCTACTCCTACTCTGCAGTCATTGATTTTTCCTAACTCAATACTGCACAGCACCAGCCTGTTCTGCTGACTGCACAAGCCGGACAGCGAGGGGTGGGGGCAGAGCGAAGGGATGGAGGGAGGTGGAGGGGGGACAGTTGATGCTGAGGCCCTTCTATTCAACTGTCATTATTAGATGGCAAATGTTGAGGAAAACGCATGAGCTGAGGGGTGGCTACGTAGGACTGGTTTGTATGTGTGTGTGTGTGTGTGGGGGGGGGGGGGGGGGGGGGGGGGGGGGTGATAATAAGCTCTGAAGAGGGTCACAGCAACATCATCTATGGTTATTACAACAAGTAATGATGTGAGTTTAGTAAAAAGTAATATATTTTTTTAAATGTTCAGGAAAAATGAGTAGCCTGTGTTGTGGAGAGGAGGAGAGAGCTGCAGGTCTCGTCTGTAGGAGCCTCTCTCCATGGCAGCCATTTTGTGCCTTTCCCAGCTCTGCCTAACATGGAACTACAGGGCTGAGAACTGCTAAACAGGTTTTATCATCTCTCAACAGCCGAGAAACCCCCCAAAAGACCTGCTTGTGTGTAGAAGATGTATAAAAAGCAGTAAAACCCGTCAATGTAGGGGAATTTAGTAAATAGATGCTTTTTAATGTTTCCCACTATTTCCAATGTTCTCCACTGCTCCTCTCAGTGTGCCTGTGCTGTCTCTGAGTCATCTCCTAAGCTCTCCGCCGTCCTAATGTATTCCATTTGCAGATTACTTTACTGAATCAATCAAGCCTGAACAGAGCCATTAGTCCGCCGTGCCGGCCGCCTTTTACCCCGTCGTTCTTTTTTTTATTCCAAAGTGTGAGAAGCAGAAAGCAGGAGCGAGGAGGCAGTAATGGAAGGTATATCTTGAAAGTGTGACTGTGACCAGTAGTGTAACCAGAGCAGGTGCTGCTGGGGTTGTTGGTGGTGGAGGGAAGAGTTCATCCTTAAGTCTTATACGTCAGCGTTCCATGAACCTAGGCTAGAAGACTTCCTTTGTTTTCAGATGTCCAGATGCTGAAATACAAAATCTTGCAAGTGTATTCACACTGCTTGAACATTTTCACATTTGTCAAGTTTTAACCAAACTGCAATGAATTTTATTGAGATTTTGGCTACACACTGTTATAGTTCAAAAAATAAATGGAAAATTAGACCAGAGCATGCAGAAAGCTATGTGCATCAGAAAACACATTACTCTTGACAAACCGTCCCAGTGGCGAAAAACATGGTAGTGGCAGCATCATGCCTCGGAAATTCGCCAATGCTTTCAGCTATTTTGAAAACAGAAAAAAAAATACGATTTTAGTCAGAAAATGGGCAAAGCTGGTAGAGGCATGCATTAAAAGATGGCTGTACACTTGGGGGTCTTAATAAAGATGCACACTTTTATTTGGCAAAAGAAACAAATCACATAAAATCTCTAGGAACCGCATCAAAGTCTGGTTATTTGACTAAATGTGAAAACGTTCTAACTTCACTGTGTACATTAAAGACTGAGCTCGCTCCAGGGTAGACACGTGCCTTATTAGGGGAGGGAAAAAACCTGGCCGCATCTCAGGTGCTGCCATGGTTACCATGATCCACGTGGTTGTCACATTAGAGCCAACATAACCCCCCGCCCCCCTCTGCTCCTCTGTCTGTCTCCGTGAGGCCTCCCTGCGTGCCTGGCAGGGTCACGGTGCAGTCAGCGACTACAAAAGAAGAAGCTTGTCATTGTTACAGGAAACGCAGAAGCACCAATCATCAAGCACTGATCATCCTCCTTCTCCTCCGTCACTGCATGCACTTTAATTACATACACATAGCCGCTAGGCCTTTTACGCTCAGGAGCCCTGAGACACACACACAGACAATGAGTGGACAAACAGAGGATTGGTCCAGAGTCCCTCATGTTTCTGTTTATTTTCTGACGATCTCTTCTCGTTCAGCAGTCACACAGGCTGAAGTAAGCTTTTGATATCAGAGAGGGGTCATGGGAAGAGTCGCGTCTTCTCTGTTAAGCACAACATCAAATGAAACTCTAAGCTCAGCTACTGAATGTGATGATTTGACACATTGTCATCAGAGTGTGATCGGCGCACTTCTGCCCACCATGTACAACAGATTAAATCAGAATCCAGCATGTTTAGTCCGAAAGCAACTCTGCAACTCCTCTAGCAAATATCAGGAGCAAATATCCAGAGCTTGTATAGGAAAAGTGACCTGTAGGAGACCAGCGTTCCCACCAGACATGCTGACGCATGAAGGCCTCAGAAGTCCACCAAGGGCTCGGAGAGGCAGTACCACCCCCCCACCACCCCCAAGTAGAGGTTTGCAGGCCTGAGCACAACCATAAGGGGGCACTCCCACCCCACTATGAAGGAAAGAAATGGAGAAAGGAGCTAATGCAAGGCAGTCCCCTGCTGGCAGCAGGAGCAGCAGCCATTACGGGCGTTCACTCAGAGCACAGGATGGAGAGGAAGTCCTCAGTCCATCAGTAATCTCAAACACAGATCAGATGATTAAAATGATCATGTCACAGGGCTTGGTGGGAAGCTTCCACACATGAGCTAGCACCTTAGGAGGATAACAACTTGACAAAAGGAACCAGGAACATCTAAAAGCAGTGAGAGAAAATTCAATTGGCCACTGCTGTTCTGTGCTTACATTCCTACCTGGGAAAAAAATGAAGGCTATGATGTATGACTCTTAATCAATAAGGAGGGAGTTTTTTTAAAGGATTCACATTTGCCTAATTGAGCTTCTCTGTGGGGGGGAAAAAAAAAAAGGGAAACACTTCAGCTGTCTGTGAAGCAGCCACAGAGATGCTGAAGAGGAGGAGGGTGGACATAGAGGGGGTGGGGGGGTTCTGATTGCTGTGAATAATGAGGAGATGGTGAGTATGTGTGTGTGTGTGTGTGTGTGTGTGTAGCGGTTGGGCCTTTTGTGGAGATCACAATAGTAGCAAGGAGTCCCAGGGCAGCACGCAGATGCCTCAAGTGAGGCAGGCAGCTGCCCCAGCCTGGGGTGAAGGGTGCTGGGATACGGAGGACCAGAGGGGTGAGGAGGTTGGGCTGTGGGGAGGCTCCAGACCCCTAGAGCCAGACTGATTGCTCTCCTGGACCAGTATGGCCCCTCCCCTCTTACTCTCATACAAATAACCCAATCTGAGAGGGGGAGCTACCGGAGCACATGACTATTGGTGAACTAACTAGGAAGAGGAAAGATGCTTACATGTATATAACATTGGTTTATTGCATAGAGTGAGAGTTAATGTGGAGATGCTTTTATCCATCCAGCCTCAGCGCCTTTTTTCCAGCTCACACAGGAGAAAGCAGAGGACAGACAGTGCTGCAGTCAGCCACAGTCTTTGTGCTGCAAAACTAGCTCAGCCCAGCAGAAATGGAGGCAGAGGGGAGGGGTGTGTGTGTGTGTGTGTGTGTGTGTGTGTGTGTGTGTGTGAGTGTGAGAGAGAGAGTGAACGAAAACAGCTAAACGAAAAGAGTGTTCTGGGTGTGTGTGTGGAGGAGCTTGGAGAGAGCGAAGCGCAGTTTTCTGCAGCTGAGAAACAGTCCAAAACAACACACTTCGTCAGCAGATTGAATTTTCTCAAGCACATTAATTAAAAATCATATAGAGGAAAGAAGAGAGAGGGCAGGGGAGAGAAACAGAAAAGAAGGGGAGGGAGAGAAAGCAGCGAGAGGCGCCCTGGAACCTGAATGAGACACGTCCACACAGGAAGCCAGGGCCCCAGAATAGCAACAGGAAGCTGGCCCCGGACTCTGAATGCTGTCAGCGTCAGAGCCTTCGCAAAGCAGGGCTGTGCTGCACAGCGTTATGAAAGCTGATTTACTGAGAGAGGAGAGCGAACAAGGCAGGGAGGGGGGCAGAGGGCACAGGCGAGGGAAAGAGAAAATGAGAATTTAGACTGAAAGAGGAATGAGAGAGAGGAGAAATATAGGTGTATTAAACATGGAGAAAAAATAAAAGCATGTAATGTAGGAAAAGCTACAGGGGGGGCTGGGCTGGAAAGGATGGGAGGAAAAAAAAAATCAAAGTGGGCCGGCCTTGTCAGGCTGATAGCTCCAGAGCTGTGTCGCAAAAACAAGCTTAGCTGCCGCAGGAGAACCGAGCTGGGCTGGGTTGGGCTGGGCTGAGATGGCAGCGCAGGATGGGGTGGTGGGGGGCGGTGAAATAGAAGATCCTTTAGTTTCACATCAGGGGGTTTGGTACATAAAATTAAAGGTCATTAAAGCAGGGGACCTGCTGATGGGATGCTGGTGGTCTATGAGCTTTGCTACTGCAATGAACAACAGTATTTCTCTGGGGTGGTCTCCAAACAGTAAATGATCCAGTAAGAAATTAAAGACTACAACACCTGAAATAACTTAACAGCAGGTGTTTTGGTATTTTAAGTATCTAAATAAAAAAATGAAGCAAAAGCTAAACTGGCTTATTTTGTCTTGTGTTAAAAAAACTCAATAATAAAAATATTGTATAAATCAGAACAAAGGTTCTGATCATATTTATGTTACAGCAACTGTGCATGAGAAGTGTGTTTAACTGCAAACAATCATCAAATGTTCTTTTTGTTTTATATTCATATAACTGAATCCGACTCATTCTTCTTATGCTTTTTTTCTGTATCAGATCCACAATCAAACTCTTATTCCCTGTGTTACTGAATGCACCATTTACCCTAACCCTAATTAGCAAATGCCCCGTAGCCATCACTAACAATAAAAGACTGGCCTGCATGGCAACCATTATAACCAGCCTATAACAGTTTGGAAAGAAAGGGAAAAAGTGAATATGCAATGAAAATATGAGATGCAACAAGAATTCAACAATCCGATCCTTTTCAGTAAAGTGAACACACATTATGTGTAAGGTCTAATAGCTCACAGTAACCATGGAAATCTTTGGTGAAGAAGTTGTTACTTCCAGAAATAATCACTGTAAAAAATATAGCAAAGTACAGAGTAACGGACAAACAGTGGAACCTGAGGTTTATTAAGCCTGAACACGAATTAAAATTGAATCTTATCTTGTTCCTATCTGAGGTGTATATGCACATGGAAAAAAGCTATTGACTTGTTGTCCCTTCAGGGAACTCTTTTGCACTGACTACTCTCAAAGTACACCCCAGTCAAAACTAAAGAAGCACATACAGTGGCAGAAGCAAAATCATATGGTGACTGGATCGGTCAAGTTCAGCTTGAGCGACCGATCAGAAACTCCAAAATCCCACCTTTCTCCAACAATGCATCATACATAAATGCTACCAGTTTGTGGTCATCACAACACTCTTTGGTGTGGAAGTTATTACTCAGGGAAGAAGACTCAGATATTTCCTATCCTGGGAACATTTTGTTGGTTTGGTTAAGTGGTGCATTGCACTGGCACCAAATTCAGCAGATAACAGGAAGGCTAAACAGAGAGGTTGCTCTGTTTTATTCCTTTTAACTGACCCTTGTCATGGTCCAAGCTAGAGTTGCAAATATTACAGCTTTTTGTAAATCTGTATTAGATGATACACACAGAAACGGAAAAATAGCAACGCTAACATAAGATGCTAAATGCTCAATAAAATGTCGACTTCAAATAATTTTCTCTTTGTTTTCTGCCCCAGACATATAGACTGCTCAAAAAAATAAAGGGAACACTTAAACAACACAATATAACTCCAAGTAAATCAAACTTCTGTGAAATCAAACTGTCTACTTAGGAAGCAACACTGATTGACAATCAATTTCACATGCTGTTGTGCAAATGGAATAGACAACAGGGGGAAATCTTTGGCGATTAGCAAGACACACTCAATAAAGGAGTGGTTCTGCAGGTGGGGACCACAGACCACTTCTCAGTACCTATGCTTTCTGGTTGATGTTTTGGTCACTTTTGAACGTTGGTGGTGCTTTCACACTCGTGGTAGCACGAAACGGATTCTACAACCCACACAAGTGGCTCAGGTAGTGCAGCTCATCCAGGATGGCACATCAATGCGAGCTGTGGCAAGAAGGTTTGCTGTGTCTGTCAGCGTAGTGTCCAGAGCCTGGAGGCGCTACCAGGAGACAGGCCAGTACACCAGGAGACGTGGAGGAGGCTGTAGGAGGGCAACAACCCAGCAGCAGGACCGCTACCTCCGCCTTTGTGCAAAGAGGAACAGGAGGAGCATTGCCAGAGCCCTGCAAAATGACCTCCAGCAGCCCACAAATGTGCATGTGTCTGCAAAAACGTTTAGAAACCGATTCCATGAGGATGGTATGAGGGCCCGACGTCCACAAATGGGGGTTGTGCTCACAGCCCAACACCGTGCAGGACGCTTGGCATTTGCCAGAGAACACCAGGATTGGCAAATTCGTCACTGGCGCCCTGTGCTCTTCACAGATGAAAGCAGGTTCACACTGAGCACATGTGACAGACGTGACAGAGTCTGGAGACACCGTGGAGAGCGATCTGCTGCCTGCAACATCCTTCAGCATGTGGGGTGGCATTTCTTTGGAGGGCCTGACTACCATTAGGTACCGAGATGAGATCCTCAGACCCCTTGTGAGACCATATGCTGGTGCGGTTGGCCCTGGGTTCCTCCTAATGCAGGACAATGCTAGACCTCATGTGGCTGGAGTGTGTCAGCAGTTCCTGCAAGATGGAGACATTGAAGCTATGGACTGGCCCGCCCGTTCCCCAGATCTGAATCCGATTGAGCACATCTGGGACATCATGTCTCGCTCCACCCACCAACGTCACGTTGCACCACAGACTGTCCAGGAGTTGGCGGATGCTTTAGTCCAGGTCTAGGAGGAGATCCTTCAGGAGACCATCCGCCGTATCATGAGGAGCATGCCCAGGCATTGTAGGGAGGTCATACAGGCACGTGGAGGCCACACACAATACTGAGCCTCATTTTGACTTGTTTTAAGGACATTACATCAAAGTTGGACCAGCCTGTAGTGTGTTTTTCCACTTTAATTTTGTGTGTGACTCCAAATCCAGGCCTCCATTGGTTAATAAATTTGATTTCCATTGATGATTTTTTGTTTGATTTTGTTGTCAGCACATTCAACTTTGTACAGAACAAAGTATTCAATGAGAATATTTCATTCATTCAGATCTAGGATGTGTTATTTGATTGTTCCCTTTATTTTTTTGAGCAGTGTATAATTGATGACCACTCATGGCAGGAAGGATAGCAACATTTTAATGCTGTTAACTATCTTCTAAGGATAAACTGTAACAGCTTCAAATTGGTATCAGCAGGTAAAGCTTTACAGAAACCTGAGACTGGGTACAAGCCAGCGAAATGTAACTACTGTGTCTTTGTTATTCATTTGTTAGCTTACACACATGGCCACCGAACCACAGTCAAACAGCAAACTATCAGAATTCCTGAGAATGAAACGGTTTTCTTTCTGAGGCTCGTCTGAGCTCCGCCATCTACATCCCTGATAATAAATGTATAATAAAGGGCTACAAGGACAGGCATTATGAAAGAGCTTTGATACTGTAGCTGTGTTTTATTCTGACAGAAGAATGGAGAAATGTCTGCTTCAGAGTTGGTAAAGGCAGAAAACTGGATTAATGACAGCTTAAGCACAACTACTACTATAGAGGAAATGTGGTATGTAGGGGATTTATCTCAGTGTTCACAGGAAAATAAAATCCACACAAAAGCACTTCATCTCCGCTCAAAAGTGAAAAACACTCCAGATGAAGATTGGATCTTATTTGCTAAGGCCAGAGTAATCAGAGAAACAAGGGCAGGAAGACAGAAAAACAAACTTGGGTGTGAGAGTGTGACCAACATGTGACCTTCCTCAAATCTGAAGCACTTTCAGGCATGTTAGAAGAGAGAAGCGCTACAAGAAGTGGGCGGTCCTGACTAGGATTAGCCCCTCAGGGTGTACAAAAGACTAGAGAGAGGACAAGAAGGAGATTTGGGGGGGGGAAAGTAGAGAAGGAAGGAGTGAAAAGAAGTAAATGTGGCCTGGTTGTTAGTGCCCTTCCTACGGGCTGACAACAAGAGGAAGTGTCACATCCAGTGAGTAGAGGAACCTGAAGTTAACAAAAGGCTGGTCTGCTTTACATCTGATCCAGGCCCGCCTTCCAAAATAAAAGCTCAAACCCTTGAACATTTCCATACCTTGTTCCAGCCACAAACTTAAATTTATTTTATTGGAATGTATGTGAAATAATAAAGTAGTGCATAACTGTGAAACAGATGGGAAATGATACAATAAAAATTTCAATGAGTCATTCTTCTTTCTAGTCAGATGCATGGAGACCATATGATATGTCTCTATTGTCTTGCTAGCTACAGATTATCAGTTGGATTTAGGTTTGGGCTTTGACTGGGCCATTCTAATAAATGAAGACCCTTTGATTTATGTTTAGGGTTGTTGTCTTCCAGTAAGGTAAACCTCTACCAAAGTCTCAAGTCTACTGCAGACCAGATCTTCTTCCCAGGATCAGCCTGTATTTAGCAATTCTGACCATCCTAGCTACAGATGAAATATTCCAACAGCTGCCACATTTCACCATGGGGATGGTCAGTGTGGGGTGAGGTGCAGTTAGTTTTTCTGTCACACGGTGCTTGGTCTGAAATGACCAGGGCACATTATTTCATTTGTTTGCCATGTCCCCTATTTTAATTGCAACAAATTGCCATTCAGACGTAAGGGGTTCTTTCGTTAATGCTTTTCTTCTTGCCACTTGTCCATAAAGGCCTGATTTGTGTCCTGTCAACAAATTCCCCCACCTGAGCTGTGGCTTTCTGCAGCTGCCTCAGAGTTACCAGGGCCTCTTCGCTGCTTCTCCGATCAGTGCTCTCCTTGCTGGGTATGTCAGATTACGTTGACCGGCCATTTCTCGAAATGTTTACGGTTGAGCATACTACTTCTATGCTGGAAGGGCTGAACAGAGCGCTGTGAGATGTTCAAAGCTTGAGATGTTGTTTTAAAACCTAAAAGGTTTAAAACACCTTTCTGTGTCCGTGTGGGCAAACCATATGAAACTCACAGACAAGCACATGCCCCTGTTACTTTTAGTCCAGCTGAACAACCGCGTTCTGCTCGGAGATATACAGTTTTTAATACGGCCTCCCAGGGGGTGATGATGTGCTGATTTATACACCGTCTACTCAGAGGAGAAGTAGAAAAATACCAAGAGTGATTTCTCACCTGAATATGAGTGCAGCTTTTGAATCCTTGTTTTTCCTGACAGATAAATGATCCACACTGGGAAAACAGCACTGCATTTCTCTAAAACCCCTTCTCCTGTTTCCACTCTTCCATGGACAATATGTTGTACTGGGTTTTATCTAAAGGCAACACAGTTCAAGGCACTCAAAAATGTAAACCACATTTCTCAGATTTTTATTTGCAAATAATTTTGAAAAATCATGTATAGTTTTTCATTACGCCTCACAATTACGCGCTATGTTGTGTTTGTCTAACACATGACGCATCACAAATCCGGTTTTAATGTCACCAAATGTGAAAACGTTCAAGGATGCGAAGGAGGTTTCGGTTATCAGATCCTGTACGGTTATAAAATACATTATTGTAGATAAAACATTGTTGCTTTGATAACAAAACTTCCAGACAATATTTCTTGAAAATGTGGCTGAGATGATTGAACTGAAAGCTCCCACAGGACCTCCATGAGACATTAACCAGCTGTTTTCACAAGCTGCCCAGCACTCCTTGTGAAGAGCAAAACCCTTCATGAGTAAAACTGCTGGAGAACCCTTTTAATCAGCAACTAGGGTTATTCATTACAGACTAAGTCAATAACATGACTTTTTGCTCTCCCTCCCCATAGCACTTTATTCATGTCCTTTCCCAGAAATGACACGAGTGTTTGGAGGTCACAAGGAGATTGGAAAACCTTCAGGATGTGTAGGATTCAACTGCATTACTTTGTGAGCTGCTGTCTCTGTAAGTTGCTCTAGGTGAGCTTTGTGCACTGACTGTACAAGAGATTTTAGTTCCCACAACAGTTAAACTGTACTTGTGTCCCAGTACCGGGGTGAAAACACACCAGGAACCAGTTCAGCCTGTTCAGCTAGTTCCACAACTGCTGCCTGTTTTTTACTCCCTCCTCCCTCCTCACCTTCTACCTGCAGAGCTTCAGTCAGGCTGACTGTTGCTCTCCTCCTGACTGCGGCCTCCAGGAGACGCTGAAACTCTTCTACAGCTTTACTCCCACCCTAACCGATGCTAGCTTTTACTGCGCCTGGATGAGGTGATGTCTGAGTGTTTGTCCTGATTAGCTGCTGCTGATCTGAGGCAGAAAAGAAGAAATGTGTCTATGGTTTACTGCATTAACCTGCATAGTGAACTTAATCAGGAAAAACAATTAGTTTGCATGTAGTTTGCAAGTGGTCATATTTAATAGTTCACCAGGCTTCTGAAGTTCCAACCTTTCGTTTGCATCTCTATCGCTGTCTCAATGAAAACTACAAATGAATTTAAACATTTTGTACCAGGAAAGAATAAAGCAAAGAATTGAGACATAACGCTCTAGATCATTAACTGTACTCCAACTAAGGTTTCAGTTAACACCTGGGAGGAGCTGGAATGCTAGTTTCTTTTTCAAACACTGTATTATTGGGGATGTTTTGTATTAATTCAGCTAAATAAGACATACAATTAGTAAACAAAGCATAATATATCCTATAAAACTATCCTTTAACGCATTTTCTCTAGGGATCCAAAGCAACAGGCAGGGTACACCCGAGACAGGTCACTGGTCCATATACAGAACAAGGATGGGAACCTGATCTGATCACAGTTTTGCCCCTTTTCCATTCATGATTCCAGAACCGGACGGATCCACTCTGCTCGACCTCGGTTTACTTGGCATAAAACATTTCCATAAACGGCTGTAGTTGGGACTTGAAGGTCCACCAACAGCCCTCAGCTTGGTGTGCTGTGTAAAGTAAAATTGACACTCACGTCTCACATCGTGTCGTCCAACAATGAGGTTGTGGAGTCCAGAACACCCTCCTGTCCGCAACTCGTTGGACAATGACCATATATGGTGTCCATGATAACAAATCACCACCATGGTGTTTAGTGTGACCAGCTCCAACCATTGTGTTCCCTAACATTTTAATACTCTCTGCTACCTCAGCGAACACCTCGTCATTTCTTGTCTTCCCATTGAGCTGCTGCTGAATATTTCAGTCAGATTCATACGGCCGACCACGCCCATGGCCAATCAGTGAACGGCAATCTGTTAAGGTTACATTTCCGCCCTTTCTTCACTACTGTTGGTCCCACTCTTGAAATTTTTTATGAACTTCTGTCTAAACTCAGGAACTGTGCCTGCTGCTGTTAGACCTGCTAAAAACTTTTCCATGACTCATCAGTTTGATTTCAGACCTATTTCGTATTTACCATTTCTCTCCACAATTTTTGAAAGAACATAATTTTTATACAATTACAACCTTGTTTTTTTTTTTTTTTTTTGAAACAAATGGTATTTATGAAAAATTATTTCATTCAGGTCAGCACTGAGACCACCCTGTTAAAATTACGCAATCACAAAGCTATGTCTATTGATAGTAAGTGCCCTGTAGTTTTGGTTCTGTTGGACCTTACAGCAGCCTTTGACACAGTGGACCATTCTGCCCTTCTGTCTTGTTTGGACCACTTTGTTGGTGTCTGTGGCACTGCACTGAAGTGGTTTACTTCTTATCTGACAGGCAGATCCTTCTCTGTCATGATCAATAATCTATCCGCCCCTCCAGTGTGGGGTGCCACAAGGCCCCATTCTAGATCCCCTTCCATGTTCTCTCCATATGCTGCCACTTGGGAAAATTATAACCTGTCCATCTGTAAAGACTTGTAACTGTTACAATAAGCCAACCGACTGCAACAGGTTTTCTCCATCTTGTTTTGACAAGAATACTGGGATTCTCAAAACTGTTATGCTGATTGAATTTCAATGCAGAAATGTCTTGGTGAACTCGTATTTAACTTCATGGTCGCAATTAAGAGTATGAATTAATCTTATGATATTAAACAGTTTTAATTCTTCTTGGCTTGAGATAATCCAGAACTACGAATATTACAAAAATGTTTGCTGCCGTTTTCTACATGAACATGTTGTTGGGCTACATGATCATCATAATGTATTTTTAACCCCAGCTTATTATCCTAAAGTGAGACCAAAACCAGAAAACTGGAGATGGGACTGGACATCCCAACCTCAGACCCTGCTATGTGGGAGTGTCTCAGCCATGTAACGTTATGGGCAGCATATGTATGAGGTAACGTCTTTGAAATATGTGTTTTGGATCAATGAACATTGAGTTTACCTTAAAATTCTGCTTACAGATGAAATATTTTCAGCTTTCTTTTTTTTGACAGAGCTCATCAAACAGTTGAATGCCAGATGCAGCAGATACCCCAGGTGAACATTAACTGAAAACACCTGTAGGAATCACAGCAGCTGTTTTTTAACTAAGGCTGTCAGGGGTCTGCTCCCAGGCTCTGTGCTCTAATCTGCACCCAGAGGTGTGCGCTCTGCAGGAATGGGTGGGAGGAGGTGGGAAAGAAAGGATTGGTTTATGTCTTCTGGAAGATTAATGCCTCTCTCAGCCTATCACACAGCACTAATAGGGAATCCCTGAGAAGTTAGAAGGGAAAAAGCAACATAAAAATAGCACTGGCCCAATGAGCTTGGCCCACAGAGAGATGTATAAATAAATAAGAGAAATAAATAAAAGAGAAGGGAAACACATCCTGAGGGCATCCCCTAATGGCGTAGACAGCTCTGCCTTTCATCCCTCCCTCCCTTCGTCTCAAGATCTCTAACTCCAACCAATCATTCACACTATTTAAAGTTATTTGCTAGCCGTCCCTCCAACCACCACCTTTCCTCCCTTTCCTCCTCGCCGGCTCCACTCTCTCACTTTCATTCTCTCGCATTAATGATCTCATTTCTCACTCTCCTTCCCTGAGGCCCAGAATGAGGTTAGCGCCACAGTCTGACCTATAAACACTGCCATGGAAACTGCAGCATGTTACAGCGAGGCACCTCTTTATCAGGGAGGGAGGGAGGGCTAGGGGCTTCTCTCACCTTTATCTTAGCCAGCAGGCTATCGCAAAACAGTTTCTCTTTGCTTCCTACACAAATACTTTGGTTCGCACTCAGAATATGTTGTCCCTTTAAGTCAGCAAAAACCTGCAGGCCTATCCACACATCAATCACTTCAAGCATCAGCCTCTTGGTGAGAGTCTCTATATTCCCTTTGTTTTGATCAAAACCAGGTAATGACTCAGAGAACGCACTGGAACATCCTTGGAGGAAGATCCCTCCTCAACAGAGGTGCAGAAGAGACGGAGAAGTGCTGGTGTCTAGAATAACTTCAGGATTTTAGAGTCTTTTCACTCCTGGCTATAAATTAGCAGGAATGTCAACACATTAAACAATAAAGTAAACAAAGATGGTTTACTGATTGCATAGAGCAGACTGATTAACTACTAGAGCTACACCAGGAAGACAGGTGGCAACCAGAATCGGATGACTTTCTGCTTGAAGGGCCTAGACTTGTGACTGGCTTGTTTTGTGGATCTGTGAGCGAACCATGTCTAAGCACTACAAGGCTGTCTTGACAGCAGCACTCTTTAGTGTGGAAGCTGTTGCTGAGTAGTGTTGGGCGGTAATAAGGTATACCTGCGGTATCTTTCAAAAGCAACGGTATCAGTTTTAATACCGTCATTACATCATTAAAAAATATAGGAGATAAGGATTAAATATAAGATAATTAAATCAATGTCTAAAAATTAATCTATGTCCAGCAGCACTTATATGTGGTTGAATTTTCAGTTTTACTTCCACAGTAGTGAGACTTTTGATATTTATGAACGTGACGTCACCACGTGACAGCGAGGAGGAGGAGAGAGAGAAAGATGGCAAGTCGCGCACCGTATGAACTTGTCGCTAAGAAGAACACGACATCTGCAGTCTGGCAATACTTCGGGTTCCTAGCAAATGAGAAGGGGGAGCCAGTAAATACTGATGAGGCAATATGTAAATTATGTGATAAAAAGGTGACTGCAAGGGACGGAAACATGTCAAACCTAAGGACGCATCTCAGAGTTAACCATCCACTCACTGCTGCGAGGATGCATTTGGCCCCGAGTTCAATAAGCGCAACAGTTTCAACACCTCCCGCTGATACCGATGCAGGACCAAAACCAACCACAACTAAGTCCACTGCCACTTATACGCAGTCGACAATAATAGGGGCCTTCGGGAAAACAACGAAGTACAAAAGGGACAGTGTCTGTTGGAAAACCTGCACGGATGCAGTGACAAAATACTTGGCAAAGGAAATGGTCTCTTTCCACACGGTGGAAAAAAAGTCCTTTAAGGACATGGTAAAGGTACTAGATGCCCAGTACGAGCTACCAGGACGGAAACATTTCTCACAAACAGCCGTCCCACATTTATATATTAAAGTTAGAGACGAGGTTCAAGTACTGCTGTCAGAGGCTGAGAGTTATTCGTTAACAACTGACATGTGGTCATCAGTTAACATGACTCCATATATGTCCCTGACTGTCCACACCATTACACCTGAGTGGAAACTTGAATCCAAATGCCTCCAAACAACGTATTTTCCTGAGAGTCATACGGCGGACAACCTTGCTGCAGCGCTCAGAGTTGCACTTCAGGACTGGCAACTTGACGAGAAAAAACTTTCAGCCATAACCACTGACAACGCTGCCAACATTTCTGCCGCAATCAAGTCCCTAGAGTGGCCGTGGCTTAACTGCTTCGGTCACAATCTAAACCTGGCTGTCACAAATGCAATGCATGACAATAGGCAAAAAACCGAGCGCGCCCTCGGAGTGTGCCGTTGTATTGTCGGGGCCTTTTCACACAGCTGGCAACGTAAGAGTGAACTCCACAAGAAGCAAGTGGAGTTGGGACTCCCAGAACATAGCCTCATAACGGTAAGCAGAAATTTGTATCTAAAAATCTGAATCTGTTATAACATAGGCAAACTAAAAATATAATCATATACATTAAGGGGCTTATTTATTATTTATTTATCAATTCGTTTGTTTATTCATCTATTAATTCATTTGTTTATTAATTCATTCATTCATCCATCGGCAGGACTGCGCAACTCGCTGGGGCTCCAAACTGGCAATGGTGGAGCGCATCCTGGAGCAGGCCCAGGGGATCAGACACGTCTTGTCTGACGACAGAAGGAGCAGCCTGTCCCTGACCTGGCAGGACACAGATGTCTTGAAAGCTGTTCACGACGCACTGAAACCAGTCGGTGACTTCACTGATATTTTGTCAGGAGAACATTATGTGACCAGTTCCTCTATCCTCCCCATAATCCAGCTATGCAGGGACAATGTGTTGGCTTTGTCAGAATACGACCTCCAGCTAACAAAGTCAATCAAAACTGGAATTCTAAAAAAGCTAGAGGCCAAGTATGAATCCGATTCAGTGCGCAAATTAATGCGAAAATGCACTTTCCTCGACCCTCGTTACCGTGGAGGATATGAGACTGATGCCAGCGCATTGGCTGAGACCAAGGCAGAATTACAGGCTGAGATCGTGAGCTTAGAGAACCAAGCACCAGCAAGTCCAGTGGTCATCATCAGAGTGGAAGAGGGAGAGGCGCAACCCGAACCCCCACGAAAAAGGGTGACTCTGGGAAATCTTCTGCAAAAACAAGCCGATGCAGTGGCAGGTCCCATCGGCAGCATAGAAGACCGAGTTGGAGCTGAAATAACAGCCTACTGTTTGGAGCCCGTTATCCAAGCAGACAAAGACCCACTTCTGTGGTGGAAATGTGCTGCCCGGCGTTTTCCCCTGATGTCACGGGTGGCCAGAAAGCACCTGTGTGTCTGTGCCACAAGCTCGCCGTCGGAACGGGTTTTCAGCACCGCGGGAAAAGTTGTAAGTCCCCAACGTTCCCTGTTAAATCCAGAAAAAGTTAACATGCTGGTTTTTCTGGCTAAAAATCTTGACTAAACCTGTTGACACTTGCCACCCAGCTCACTGCTATTATTTGTTTCTTTTACTTTTACCACTTTTTTAAAGGTCGCTCTTTTTGTTATTTAAAGTTGTTCAGGCTGTGATTTAATTTAATTGATTTGTCTGCGCATTCTGCGCAAAAACTATTTTGGGTGGTATGGGTAATAAAATTTTTTTGACTGTTATATTTGTACTTTTTAAGCAGTTTCTAATAAACGTTAATATTGTGCACATTATGTTGTTATTGTTTCATTATTAGTGTTTGGTATTTAATTTCTGAACAAGTAGGCACAAGTCAACAGTTTGGTGATGCCGTCTCAGCCTTAAGTCATAATTTTTAATTAGTCACGGTAATGCCGTTTACTGAGGTAAAATGTGGAGACGGTATGAAGGTATCAGAATTTGGATACCGCCCAACCCTATTGCTGAGTGGAGAAAACTCTAAGTTAGCCATTTTCAGTATCAGTGCTGTGTTTAAAAGAATTCAGAGGAAGTCCAAAAATGTAAAAAGCTATTTAAAAGGGAAACTGTATTTTTACTATGCATCAAGGCATCTGCTGTTCATTCAGGCTCTGAAAGGGTAGGAGAGAGCAAAACGTTCAACAGGCAACAGGAAGGCTGAACAAAGTTTAATGTTGCTCGGTTCTATCGGATTGAGCTTTCAACCTCTGCCTGTTACAGAGCAGGTTGGATTTGGTGTATGAGTTTCAGTATCACCCCTAGCTTGGGGTGAAAAATACTCAACTGGTTTGTCTACAGAATAAGCAAACCAACACCAACTAAAGCTGTGTGCAGGTCAACCGATCCAGATTCAACACCAGTGCTCGGGTCACTGCTTATTACTGGTTTTTACTCCAGTCCAGACATTTTTAAATCATTGTTATAACTAAATCCTGTCTAAACTCAGTTCCTTGTATCTGCTGTCTGTTATGTCAGGTGCCCCCCAAGCAAGATGTGCATAAGCAATTTTCAACAAAATCCCTAAAAATCCTTGCCAATTTTTACAGGTACAGCTTGCAAAACTATGACAGGTTGTGCACATTTGTTGATACAACCAACTTGCGCTTTCTATTAACATTTTCACCCTTTACAATGACTGCATTGCACCTTCCTGTCTCTGAATCATATGATCTGCTCTTTGACACCTCTCAGAGTAGCGTACAAAGCTGCACAGAGAACGGCTGAAATACTCATTAAATTTTATGACGTTCAAAGCAAAGTGTTGATATTGCAAACAAGAGCATTTTTTCTGTATGTTTTGTTCATACACAATTAACTAAACTACTCTGAACTGTGTTGCAAACCAAATGATAAAGAATCAAACAGAAATCAAATAGTCCAACGCTTCAAAAAACATGGCAGCTAGAGAGAGGGGCTCACCGGCAGACTGGAGGGCCGCCCCTGCATGCTGTCTTCCTGACCACTCTTGTTGGGCTGGTTAGATGGAGGGGCACTGGACTGGGAACTGAAGGAATCCTGGGAGAGCTCCTGGTTATAAAGCAGACAACAGATGAGCTTTAAGCATTAACCAACTTTTTTAAAATCACCAAAGAGCAACTTTATGCTCTCATTGTACCTAGGGATGGGTACCTTTCACATTTCAACCGATATGGTACCGATACTCGGTACCTAGGAACCGATACCAGTACTCGTAGAGTACCAGTTTTCGGTACTTTTATGTTTGTTTATGTGGTAATAAATGTTAATTCGTTTAATAATAAAATCACATACATTTTCAATTTAACATATTTCTCAGTATGTAAACTTTAATATCTCAAAACAACATCCAGCTGTTTGTATTGAAACATCTCAGTTGTTTCAAACATTTCTTCAACATGAAAACCCTTAACTGATTACGCAGTGTTTTTTCTTAATAATGCACAAATTAAAACCCAGCCATGTTTCTGGCTGCAGACGAGCTGCTAACAGATGCAGGCGCGCTAACAGAAGGCAGGAGTTTAGCCGTAGATCTGAGCCCGATGAAAATTGTGTCTCTTCAGCCTCGAGAAAAATCTGGTGCTTAACCAGGTGCTTCCTCAAATTAGAAGTATTCCTGCTGCTGGTCTTGAACATCGCGTCACAAATATTGCAGTGAGTGTAATATGCATTGCATTTTGAAAAGTGGAGCCATACTTTCAAGCGCTTTCTATAAGACATATGCTCTGTGCGCGCAATGCTATGTTCATGTTTGGCATGGAAAATCGCCCACTCTTCCACTCCCTCAGTTTCACAATGATGCTTTTAGATACTGAAACATGGTAGTTTGTTTTTACATGAATCGGTACTCTGTAGTACTGATGGAATTCGGTCGGTACATATAAAAGTAACGAATTCGGTACCCATCCCTACATGTACCAATCCTAATTTTCTCTTAGCTTCACAAAACAAGAAGGTAGCTCTGCACGCTTCATGTCAAAGGATGGTTTAAAATATGCTGATTTTTACCTGTGGAGGAGGTGGGAATCTCTGATATGGAGACTGTTGCTGCTGCGGTTGTTGCAGGGGGGGTGTCTGGGAGTAAGGTGACTGTTGGCTCTGCTGGGTGTGACCTGGGGGCTGCTGGGCTTGAGGAGGTGGACCTCCTGGTTGTTGCTGTTGCTGCTGTGGTCCTTGCTGCTGCTGTGGGGTCTGTTGCTGAGGTGCCTGCCCTGGTCCAGTGGTTTGTTGGTAACCAGGTTGGCCCTGAGGGCCCTGTTGACTCTGGGGTCCAGGACCCTGTTGTTGTTGCTGCTGCTGCTGCTGCTGCTGTTGAGGCTGCTGCTGCTGCTGAGGAGAGACATAAGGTGGCTGTCCTGAATGGGACTGTGGGGGCTGGCTATAGGGAGGCTGTCCTGCAGCAGGTCCATGGGGCCCTTGTGATTGTTGGTATGGGGGCCCTGGCTGCGCATGTTGGCCGGTGGGTTGAGAAGGATGGCCCTGCTGGGAGTAGGGAGCACCAGAGCTTCCCTGGGTCTGGCCAGAATATGGAGGTTGCTGCTGGCCGGGTAGAGGAGACGGCCCATGCTGACTATAGTAGCCCTGGTTCTGTTGGCCAAAGCCTCCTGGACCCTGTTGTCCATATGCAGACATCTAGACATGAAACAGGAAGAACAGTTGGGGTCAGGTTAGGCTCAATTATAGGCTTTTTATGCACACCAACTCTCCAACTATCTTTCTGGGTTTTATTCAGGAAGCTACACCAGAAATCAGAGATGGGAGAATGCTGGTCAGTTTGCTCCTTTGCAATTTTATAATATGTAGATTTCATACCAACTTTTTACAGGACATTTCTTCAACTTGCTGATTGACCTGAAAGCTGAATGTATTGGAACAAAGTCTTTCCGTTTCATTTTGTGTTAATGCCAGTCACAAAACCTGCAGGATTGGTTGATGTTGGCAGCAGTTTGAAAATTTCAAAGTTGAGGTACGGGTCTCTATTATTTAAAGAATACAAATAGAGTATAGTTAGTAATACAAAAACCTTGCTAATCCCCATCATTACATACCATGACAGTTTAAACTGTCAACTCAATCATTTTGTTTTAAAATAGTAAAACCTTCTATCTATTGTCTATCTTTCTTCAGTTCATAGTTCTTTCTCATATACCTTAGGGCATATTCACACTGCTGGTCCGGTCCAGGGATCGGTAGAAGTGAGAAAATTCATACCATCAGCTGGCCCGGTTAGCTTCCACAGAAATTTTTTCAGACTAGACCAAGTCATGCAGGTGCAATGAATTGTTTCAGGGGCAGATTGGCGTTGATCGAGAAGAAAAAAAGCACAAAGAAGAAAGGCCAGTTTCTGTTGCTACTTTGATGTTCAAATGCACTTGTGCGCCTGAACCTCTTCACTACTCCGCATCGCCCCATGAGACATTTTCAAACTTCGAGCTTTTATTTTTCCTCTACTGAAATGTGTTGCTCTTATGTTACATCGTCTCGTCCTGCTTTTGGTACGCTGGCCTGGCATGCATTTACAAACAAACAAACTGCTCCAGGGCCAGGATAAACCATGCCGAGATCGGCAGTTATAACTGTGCCAGGGTACGGTTCACTGGTCCGTCTCAGGGTCCGGGATGGGTTCACACCGGCGTGATCCACTTCAGAAACCGGACTCTGGCACAGTAAAAAGCGTTCCAAAAGGTCTGGTATGAAAACACTGTTATAGTTAATTGCCTAAAATCTGTATCGGGAGGTCATGGCTTTAGAAATCACAGAGAAATCTCTGACTTGCATCTTTAAATGTTAAAACTTAGTAGATTTCTAAGGTTGCTCTATACTAAATCCAGATGTTTCTTCTTTTTCCTACAACCATCCTGTACTGCACACACGTAGTCTGGATGCCTATGTCCTTAAAAACTATTTTAAAGTTTAATTCAAAGAACCACATTGGGCAACTCTTGAGCTGTAAAGCAGCAGTTTGTTGCCAGACGATGTGAAAACAAAGTGATCTGGTTGTACAAGTCTAATCAAAATATGGCTCTCCACGTAGCTCCATTCTAGCATTGCTTCATTATAATATTGCTTACTCAGACTGTGAGCTTGTTCAGACTAAGATAGTAAGAAGCTGTTTACATGAAAGTGTTTGACTGAAACAACATGACAGTTTGCATTAAGCAACTTCCAGCAGTTAAACTGCTCTAACTACAGGTTGTATTTTTATACCAAAAGCTGATCAAACAAACTACATGTGAGAAAATGATTGAAAACTGTCAAAATCCTCCAAGTGTATCGTTTTAAATTAGTGGCATGAAAATAAAAAATGCATGTGGACTTCAAACTATAAAATGAGCCGTTTTATATTCTGCATAGCCTGCTGTAAAAACAGCATTTTCATTTCATTATGCTCAAAAAGCATACAAGGAGAAAGCTCTGATTCTGTGAGGAAACACATAAATAAACAGAAGGCATGTCTCTGTTGTAAGAGGGATGAGGGAGGGCAGATCTAAAGTCCCAGAGGATTCAAAGAAAATACAAGATGGTAATAAAGAATTGCGGTGCATTTAAAACAACATCAAGTGGCTCTATTGTATCAGACTGGCAGAGGCAGGGAGGCTGTTTTCTTCTCTGCAGGGCACTTATCGAGTTCATGGTCAGACACCAGCCAGGCCAGTATGAGATAATCACAGCGCACAATGGGCACGAGACCACCGGCGGCGGACGTGGAAGAAAAACCTTCACTCCGCGGGATTGCCTCTGTTCAGACGACTGGCTGGCTGAGGAGTTCAACAAGGGTCTGTTTCCTGGCTATGTGCAAGCAGCAAGTGCAAACTGGATGTTTAAAGTGTTCAATCGGGTGAAGGTGCTGCCCGCTGAGGCTGGCAGCACAGCAGGAATGTTCTCTATCTTTTGATTTCATGTGTGAAAATAGAGTTGACAGTGAAAACCTGATTGCTCCTGTATTTTTCGAGTGCTTTCGAGTGCTTTTCCGTTCACTTTCAGGTGAAGACAATCCTGACTGGAGGCAGGTATATACAGGGGTTGGACAATGAAACTGAAACACCTGGTTTTAGACCTCAATAATTTATTAGTATGGTGTAGGGCCTCCTTTTGCGGCCAATACAGCATCAATTCGTCTTGGGAATGACATATACAGGTCCTTCTCAAATTATTAGCATATTGTGATAAAGTTCTGTATTTTCCATAATGTCATGATGAAAATTTAACATTCATATATTTTAGATTCATTGCACACTAACTGAAATATTTCAGGTCTTTTATTGTCTTAATACGGATGATTTTGGCATACAGCTCATGAAAACCTAAAATTCCTATCTCACAAAATTAGCATATTTCATCCGACCAATAAAAGAAAAGTGTTTTTAATACAAAAAACGACAACTTTCAAATAATCATGTACAGTTATGCACTCAATACTTGGTCGGGAATCCTTTTGCAGAAATGACTGCTTCAATGCGGCGTGGCATGGAGGCAATCAGCCTGTGGCACTGCTGAGGTCTTATGGAGGCCCAGGATGCTTCGATAGCGGCCTTTAGCTCATCCAGAGTGTTGGGTCTTGAGTCTCTCAACGTTCTCTTCACAATATCCCACAGATTCTCTATGGGTTTCAGGTCAGGAGAGTTGGCAGGCCAATTGAGCACAGTGAGACCATGGTCAGTAAACCATTTACCAGTGGTTTTGGCACTGTGAGCAGGTGCCAGGTCATGCTGAAAAATGAAATCTTCATCTCCATAAAGCTTTTCAGCAGATGGAAGCATGAAGTGCTCCAAAATCTCCTGATAGCTAGCTGCATTGACCCTGCCCTTGATAAAACACAGTGGACCAACACCAGCAGCTGACACGGCACCCCAGACCATCACTGACTGTGTGTACTTGACACTGGACTTCTGGCATTTTGGCATTTCCTTCTCCCCAGTCTTCCTCCAGACTCTGGCACCTTGATTTCTGAATGACATGCAGAATTTGCTTTCATCCGAAAAAAGTACTTTGGACCACTGAGCAACAGTCCAGTGCTGCTTCTCTGTAGCCCAGGTCTGGGGAATGCAGCACCTGTAGCCCATTTCCGGCACACACCTGTGCACGGTGGCTCTGGATGTTTCTACTCCACACTCAGTCCACTGCTTCCGCAGGTCCCCCAAGGTCTGCAATCGGCCCTTCTCCACAATCTTCCTCAGGGTCCGGTCACCTCTTCTCGTTGTGCAGCGTTTTCTGCCACACTTTTTCCTTCCCACAGACTTCCCACTGAGGTGCCTTGATACAGCACTCTGGGAACAGCCTATTCGTTCAGAAATTTCTTTCTGTGTCTTACCCTCTTGCTTGAGGGTGTCAATAGTGGCCTTCTGGACAGCAGTCAGGTCGGCAGTCTTACCCATGATTGGGGTTTTGAGTGATGAACCAGGCTGGGAGTTTTAAAGGCCCCAGGAATCTTTTGCAGGTGTTTAGAGTTAACTCGTTGATTCAGATGATTAGGTTCATAGCTCGTTTAGAGAGCCTTTTAATGATATGCTAATTTTGTGAGATAGGAATTTTGGGTTTTCATGAGCTGTATGCCAAAATCATCCGTATTAAGACAATAAAAGACCTGAAATATTTCAGTTAGTGTGCAATGAATCTAAAATATATGAATGTTAAATTTTCATCATGACATTATGGAAAATAATGAACTTTATCACAATATGCTAATATTTTGAGAAGGACCAGTACAAGTCCTGCACAGTGGTCAGAGGGATTTTAAGCCATTCTTCTTGCAGGATAGTGGCCAGGTCACTACGTGATACTGGTGGAGGAAAACGTTTCCTGACTTGCTCCTCCAAAACACCCCAAAGTGGCTCAATAATATTTAGATGTGGTGACTGTGCAGGCCATGGGAGATGTTCACCTTCACTTTCATGTTCATCAAACCTATCTTTCACCAGTCTTGCTGTGTGTATTGCTGCATTGTCATCCTGATACACAGCACCACCTTCAGGATACAATGTTTGAACCATTGGATGCACATGGTCCTCAAGAATGGTTCGGTAGTCCTTGGCAGTGACGCGCCCATCTAGCACAAGTATTGGGCAAAGGGAATACCATAATATGGCACCCCAAACCATCACTGATCCACCCCCATGCTTCACTCTGGGTATGCAACAGTCTGGGTGGTACGCTTCTCCACACCGTAACTCTCCCGGATGTGGGGAAAACAGTAAAGGTGGACTCATCAGAGAACAATACATGTTTCACATCGTCCACAGCCCAAGATTTGCGCTCCTTGCACCATTGAAACCGACGTTTGGCATTGGCATGAGTGACCAAAGGTTTGACTATAGCAGCCCGGCCGTGTATGTTGACCCTGTGGAGCTCCCGACGGACAGTTCTGGTGGAAACAGGAGAGTTGAGGTGCACATTTAATTCTGCCGTGATTTGGACAGCCGTGGTTTTATGTTTTTTGGATACAATCCGGGTTAGCACCCGAACATCCCTTTCAGACAGCTTCCTCTTGCGTCCACAGTTAATCCTGTTGGATGTGGTTCGTTGGTGGTATGCTGACATTACCCTGGATACCGTGGCTCTTGATACATCACAAAGACTTCCTGTCTTGGTCACAGATGCGCCAGCAAGACGTGCACCAACAATTTGTCCTCTTTTGAACTCTGGTATGTCACCCATAATGTTGTGTGTATTTCAATATTTTGAGCAAAACTGCTCTTACCCTGCTAATTGAACCTTCACACTCTGCTCTTACTGGTGCAATGTGCAATCAATGAAGACTGGCTACCAGGCTGGTCCAATTTAGCCATGAAACCTCCCACACTAAAATGACTGGTGTTTCAGTTTCATTGTCCAACCCCTGTACTTGTGTTCTCTGGCTTATAAAACAATGTGTGCTACGGTTGTATGGGATGTTGCAAATTTGTGATTACTGCAAAATCCCAAAGAACTGTTTGCCTTGCAAAATATTTTGGCTAGTTGTCAAAGTACCATAAAGCTCTTAACGCTGGTAACACCTTTGGTGAAGTTTGTTGTTTATTGCAGAATGAAAATGTTTTAGAAGGTAAAGTGCTGGTTGGATGGTAAAACAACAATACAAAACAACATCGCACGGTTTCCTTGCATAATCACTGGTTTTAATAGTGGTCTTTGTCACATTAAAACTGTATGCGGTTTAGTGATAAATCACCTGCTTATGTAACTGGGGTCCTGAAGAAGCCTATTTATATTTTTCAACAACAGTGATTGTGTTTGTGGGGCTACAATTGCTGTGACATTCAATGCCTAAAAAAAGACTGAAAAGAGGCAATTAATAGTTTTTTTTAAAATCGTGATCACAATAATATCAGAAAATATTGTGATAAAACCTTAGTCCATATCGCCCACCACTAAATCCAAACCCTAGTTTGGGTTGGATTGGTATGAATTTAAATGGGACCAAAATTGGGTTCTTTATAACCTCATTTATATTATAAGCTGTTTTGTCAGGTAAAATGCTTTTAGATGACATCTATGAATCGGCGCTACAGAAATAAACTTAACTGTATCAAACTACATTTCACATAGTTTCAATGAAAATGCAAAACCTCTAAATGCTTGATGAGAAAGTTTGGATGTTTTGAAGTAAGGTTCTGTGAAGTTATACAGTAATATTTCCCTTACATGTACCAGAGAGATGTCAGAGCGGTGGAGGCTAACAGCTAATCAGACCCCCCTCCCTTTTTTTTTTTACTTGATTTGATTAATTTAAGATGACTCAGACCAATACTGTTTACATCAGTGGGATACAGCTCAATGTTGTTTTCATTGTGCATCAACATCAAATACCATTGTTACATGTTTTCTCAGATGAGAAACGTTCAGAGTTGCATTGTATTGTCCTGTAGTCTTCTGGGTCTTCGTCTGACTCGCTGATCTGAGGATTTATTCAGTTTTCTGAAATGTCACAGCGATATGCAATCTGTCTGCTGCAGGAACTCCTACCACCTACTAGTACACAAACCTGCCTATCGCTTCAACTTAAATCTCAACAACCATCTCTCTTCAAACATCACTTTTGTACTTTAACAGGCCCCTTTACTTGATTGTGAAAATGCTCAATGTACAAAAAGTTTAAAATGTGCCTGTATTGTACAAAGAAACATAGCTAGTGAGGTGCAATACTGACCTGCTGCCCATACTGCATGCTACCCATGGTGCCCGGTGTGCGGCTCTGCATCCCCATCGGGTACCTCTGAGGGCCTGGAGGTCCATAGCTCTGCCCCGGGTATGAACCTCCTTGCTGGGGTCCCGGTCCAGTGGGAGGCCCCTGCTGATGCTGGGAGTAGGGGTTAGACCCTCCGTATGGCTGGCCTCGCATCTTCCCTACCTGGTCCATCGGGCTGGTAGGCTGGAGGACACATGAAGAAAAGATGTAACACGACATTAAACTGTAAAGAAAAGGTTTGACGTTAACAGTAATAGGCCTTATATTATGGTGTCATCACAAGCTGAGTAATGATGCAGCCGACCCTGACAAAGGAGAGTTAAAGCCTCATTTCTGGAACGGTTTTCCATTTGGTGTTCCTAAAATTTCTTATTGATAAATACAGACAAAGACACAACGAGTAAGTGTCCTGTGAGGATCATCTCATAAACCCGTCACAGTGTAATCAAACCAAAATAGAACAAAATGCCGGAGGGGGAGAAAAGGAAAAACCGAATCCAAAAACAAAACACACGTGGATTTACTTTCCCACTAGAAAGGGGAAAAAAAACTGGCTAAGAATGAATGAACAAGCCCACTACATCAGCCAGGAGCGTTTTTCTGCCCAGGAGATCATTGTGCCAGTGGGTGGATACAGTTACAGCAGAGATGTTGGGGAGAGTTTCTGTAACAATATTGTTAGGGAAGTGGAAGTTGTCTGCGGCGTCTGGAGTTGGGCCCACCGACCCTCAGCTGGAGCTGGGTCAGGCTGGATCTCCGCATGGTTTCGACAGCCGGCGCAACTCAGCTGGATGATGCAACCGTCTCATCTGTAAACAGCTGGCGCAGAGGACCATAAAGTGTGTGTGCACATGAGGAGCTCTGAGGAATGCCTCAAAAGACACAACCCTCCTCCAGTAGAAATTAGAGTAATTCCACTGCAGCCTCAGTGAACAGACACCTGGAAACTACAAACACAAACCCTCAGTGTGTATGTGTGTGTGTGTGGACCTCATCAACTCATTGCATCCCTGGCAGCCCCTACGCATTCCCCCACTGCAGAACCATCTGAAACTATAAGCCACAAAGGAGGCTTTGAAGTGGCGACACCTCCTGGCCTGCTGACCTCGGGTAGCAGACACAAAGCTTTCATTGCTTCCCACGGTTATTAATCTGTGAGTGTTTTTTTTCCACCTCCCCCAAAACCTCTTCGCCTCGGTCGAGGGAGACAGCCACCGTTGCTATTTATAGCCGGGGAGACGGAGAGGGCAGCCTGCCGAAAATGTAACAGGTCCCAGCTGCACTGCTGTTTGAAACCGGGCCAGGTCCTGCTCTTCCTGGCCTTTAATAAAGCAGCAGGCTTTGGCATCCTATGAATGACAGTGCAGCGATGAGAGGTGGTGTAAGGGGGCTCAGCAGGAGAACTGTATGTTGGGAAACACTGTAGGTGTTGGGATTAATCAACAAGCTGCAAGTCCAGTCAACCAACATTATCCAAGATAACGTACTCCACTCCAGATTTTCCTTCTAGCCTCCCCCAGGCCACACTCTCCTGAGCTCCTCCAGGTTCAGGAGAAGTGTGTCCTGGAACTGAGTGGGCTTGAGGTGTATAGTGTGTTACTATGGTCCCCTGGGTCATTATGGACCACTCGGGGGGGAGGGGGGTAACAGGCCTGGCAAGAAAATATCCTGTGACCTCTCATGCACTTTTAACCCCAGTCTGGAAGGAAGGACGCCATAACTGCCTCCTCCACACCATGTGACACCAGGCCAAACAATGCACCGCTCAGCTGAGACCTGGAGAGTGGAGTGTGTCTGTGCCTCTTTGTAGCCGCTCCATTTCAGACAAGTGCATATGTCCAATTACGGCAACAATTGCTCCACACACTAAAGCAACTTTTTTTAACAGAACAGAAATACACAATCTTTCTTTCCCTAACGAGCTGCTTAGGAAGCTGGACAGGGCTTCCAGTGTCATGTGCCACAAAGGCCCGAATCAGCCGCTTAACAGCCTCCGATTCCAACAAGAAAAATCACCAGTATACAAACAAACTACAAAACAGCCACAATAAAAAGGTAAAAAGAATCAATTTGTCATTCAGACAAAACCTCCCGGAGATCACGGGGCCATAAAATATTCAACCTCCACCCCCATCACCAACTTGGGTCGATATTCTGCTGGCAGTGGGAATATTTTTACACCAGCTTTAAGTACCTGCCTTAGCGTTAAAGAGCCTGACGGCTTCAGGCTCAGCAGGTAAGGAGCTGGTAAGTGCAGCACATCTGTGATCAGGGTTTGCAGCTTGCAGAGAAACAAGAAGAAATTGCACGGCATTCCCAAAAACAGAAGATCAGTTTACTCCTGAGCAGCAGTCGCTCTGAGGGAAACTTCTAGACTATTACAGAGCTTTGTGAAAGCACTAATGAACCTTCACACATATTGCCATGTTACAACTACAAACCCGATCTATTTTAAAAGAACTGTATGCAAGTACAAAACAAAGTATTGCATAATTGTGAGATGGAAGGAAATGGATGCGTAGTTTTTTTTAAACTCTTTTGATAAATAAAAATCTGAATGGGGAGTAAATTTTTATTCAGCCCCGAAGTTAAAAAAGTCTAGACACATTTACAGCAATTACAGCTGCAAGTATGTTAGGCTATGTCTCTAGCAGATTTGTAACATTTAAAGGCTGAAATAATTCCCAGATTTTAATAGTAAAACAGCCAAGCTCAGTCAGATTGGATGACTATTAATTGAAGTTAGGTCTGGACTTTGAATGGGCCTTTCTAAGACACCAATATGTTTTGATCCAAACCATTCTTTTGTGTTGTCCTGCTGGGAAGTGAACCTCTGGCCCAGTCTCAGGTCTTCTGCAGCCTCTAAAAGATTTTCTCCAAGGGTGTTCCTGTATTTAGCTCCATCCATCTCCCCATTAACTCTGACCAGTTCTCCCATCCAGGCCCAAAACGAGCCTTCCAGCAGCATGTCGCAGTGGAGGTGGTGTGTTTATGGTGATGTGCAGCATTCATGTTTAGCCTGTTGGTCAAAAATATTTTCCCTTATCTGACCAGAACACTTTGGACATGTTTGCTCTCTTTGTCTGGTCTGTCAGTTCAGGTTTAGGTGGTCTTGGCAGAGTTGTAGTTATTGCCACAGACCTCCCAGCATTAGCTGATGGATTATACCAGGGGTGACCAACTCCAGTCCTGGAGAGCTACCATCCTAGATCTTTTAGATGACCCAACATCTGAATTCCCTTATCAGTCATTCAGTTGTGTTGCAAGAAGGGGTGCATCTAAAACATGAAAGGTTTAAGGGGTATGAATACTTTTACAAGGCACTGCATATGTAAAAAAGAAAGTTCTCATTACTGTAAATATTTTACATCAAGTTCTAGCAAATCTGGCATCTTTCAACAAACATTTAGCAAATTCTTCAGAATCAAACCTCACTACCAAATTTTTTTCACAAAAGTAAAATACAGGTACATAAGTGACCTTTGACCTTTAAAAATGAACACAGATTTTAAAAGACAAAAGAACACAGCATCATGTTCTGTACCCA
Organism: Girardinichthys multiradiatus; assembly: GCF_021462225.1. Lineage (NCBI taxonomy): Eukaryota > Metazoa > Chordata > Actinopteri > Cyprinodontiformes > Goodeidae > Girardinichthys > Girardinichthys multiradiatus. Next base: position 7,996,712 of record NC_061806.1, on the reverse strand, counting down.
CTTATTCAAGGTGGTGGAGCCTCACCTAGCACTCAAAGCAAAGATGAGTTGAACCCTGAGCAGGACGATCACAAAGTCAAGAGACCAAAATCCACACAAACTCTCACCATTCATGTATTAAAGTAACATGATGCGGGATGAAGCTGGAATACCCTCTTGTCTACTTTAAAAACATTAAGACAAATTCTTTGTAATCTTTCTTCTTACCGACAATCAGATTTGATTTTCTCCTGGAGAGCACTCGGTTTTAATCCCTCTTCAGTTAACAGGAATTTTAACATGAAGTGCTTCAAGTTTTCCTGAGCAGGGTTAATGAGCACAAAGGAACACCAGTATATATTTTAGAAATCGGTTTATAGGTCCTAAAATCAAGAGGAAATCCTTGTTTTAATAACAGTGAGTTTATGATGGCTGGTTGAATAGAAATAAATGTCTTACTGTGGGTTTTTGCTTCAACTGATGAAGAAATCTGTTTTGTTTAAACTGGATATTTTGTAAACTACAACAAACATCTGTAGCACACCTTTATTTGTTTTGGTTGTAGGTCTGTTCTACGTTCTAGGAGCTTAATCAAGAATATATGTCAGCTTTAAAGAAAGATTCAACAATCAATCAAAGTCATAAAAGTGAAATACAAGGACCCAAAAACTGCAAAGTGAGAAAGAGAAATTACTTTATACTTTTTAGCTTTTTTCTTCTTGTTCTCCTCTGAGCCGACGGTGTATAAATGGTAGCGTTATCGCCCACTAACAGGCTTGTTCATGAGGTCCAAACGGCTCATGTTCACGGACATTGGGAGATATGTCAGGGCGCTTAGATTCCACGGAACGACAGTCCATCTAGCAATGAGAAATATTTTTCCTCGTACATTAAAAGGCAGGTGTAGGAGTCCTCTTTCAGCCAGCTGACCACCAGTGCACAGAAACATGTGGAGGAGGGGTAGTACAGCATCACTCTATGCCTCACACAGCTGAAAGAAAATCTTGTGACCCTAGGACGTCATCAAACTACAAACCACAGGAATGGTTTAATGGAAACTTAACGGTTTTGAAAGTGTGACTTTTTCAAACCTAACTAGACCTTGGTAAGCAGCCTCTGCCGCTGAACCATCAATAATCTACACAACAAAGAGAATAATGCCAGTCAGTCAGCCTTAAATACAGAGGTGCAACCAAAGCCGAAGCTTCTTATTACATCTTACTGGCTCTAAACATGTTTTGTACTACTCAGCCTGAATGCGAAAACAGAACAGAGCTCAGAAGCTTTAGTTTACTGCTCCTTGTCCTCCCTTGATAATGTTACCGCATCTGTCCGCTGCAGGATGGAAGAGTGGAGAGTGGCCCTCTGCTCAGGCTTTTATTGATCTGTTCAGATGCATTTCCCTGGTATTTCTTTAATCCAAAACACTATAGCAGACATCCTTCAGAATCCTAGAGAGAATTGCATTTTAGGTGTATATGTGTGCTTGAACCCCACCACATAAGTGATTGGCTGTTTTCCAAGGCACCACTCTTCTTTCGCCAGGTCACACATTTAACAGCTTTTGCTGTGTGTGGAGGAGATACAAGGACTGAAGCACTACTGCCAAGTAAACATCTGACTGTATCTGTCTGCTTCACTTACCCACAGTTTAATTAGAAAATACAAACCATAAACCTATTATGTTGACTACTGAGGAAAACACCATGATCAAGCATGAGGTAGGGAATGTTTTAAAAGGCAGGTAAGTGAAAGCTAATATCACAAACAGATCCAATCAGCTCCGGGACTTATTTTGTTTACTGTTCAAGGTAAAGCAAAACAGAAGATTGGTGTCTGATGCATCACAGGGAAACATCCGTGGTTGGATACAGTGGAAAGAAGATGGGTATTATAGGATGGATAAGCTCCGGGACACTACACATATACACCAATCAAGGCCTCAGAAAAACTTAGCTGCCAACTATGACCTACAGAAATGTTGTCCAGACAAATGTTTTAAATCGTGACCAACCTATTTGGTTGTGTGGCTATTTCAATAAAAGTATTTTCTAAAATCTGAAATACCTCAATTAAGTTCTTCTATCAGCTGACCATGCTGAAACAAAATAAGTGAACTGCTGCTTTTTTCTCATTTACTGCATTCCTTTCAAAGTTGGCAAAAAAAAATTAAAAATCTAAAATAACTTATTTGATCCAGCCAAACACAGATACGTTGCAACAAAAGAAAACTAAAAAAAGCAAAAAAAAAGCTGGCATCTCCAAGAACCACAAGAGACGAATAAAGTACAAATTCTTAAACAAAAACGCTAAAACCTCTTCCAATAAGCTCATAGCCATGACCACTGCCAATTTGCAGTGATTAAATTGGAACTTTATGTTTTATATTTAAAATGTTCAACTACAACACTTTGAACACAACACCCACACGGTAAAACATGATGGTGGCAGCATCATGCTGCAGGGATGCTTTTCTTCAGCAGCGCAGGTAAGCCTGTCAAGAGTTCACAGGAAGACGGATGGTGCTAAATTCAGGCCAATCCTGGTAGAGAGGCTGTCAAAGAGGTCCACCTTCCAGCAGGACAATGAGCCCACATTGTCCGGCTGACACCACACAAGAAAAATGTTCTGCCTAGAACATGTGTCAAGAACAGGCTGCAAGAACTCCCAAACCAGGCCCACAGGAACAGATTGCCATTTATTTCTTGCAGGTCTTGTTTGGGTAGTTCTTGCAGCTCGATTCTGACACACATTCTGGGCAGAACATTGTTCTTATGTGGTGTCAGAGAAATATGAATGTTGTGCACTGCAGTGGGAGAGACCTATGAAGACCTCCTAGGAGTTCTGCAATAGAGTTCTTCTGAAGTCGAAAATGTCCTTGTTCTTGCAGAAAACATTTCTCAGTTCTTGTCTAGAATTTACTTTAATTCTTTAATTTACAGTTGGACACAATGGAGTAGGTTTAAATCAAAGCATATTCATGTGTTAGAATGTCCCAATCAAAGTCCAGACCTAAACCCAATTCAGAATCTGTCACAGGACTTAGGCGGACTCAGGTCGGCTCCATATGAATGCACGCCACTCGTGAAGCATTGATACCAAATGTTTATGTAGAAACACATCTGAAGTATCTCTACCAACTATCAAACAGTACCTGATTTTGTCCAGTCATCAGTCAGTTCAAGAGAAATCTCTCATCCCTTAATTTCTCCTCAGTGACTAAAGAAACCATAAATAAATGACCAGAATTAGCACATGGCTAATCTGCATAAGAGGAAGCCCGCTGGCAGGGGATGCTGCTCTCAGAACAACGTGTCATGGCCCGGGTCAACGGTGGAGATTGCAACTATTCTAAACCATGTGCACGTGAGTGGGTGAACATCATACTCACACGACAACAGGGATTTGTAAGGGGGTGAGGAGGGTTGAGCGAGTTTAGTGGTGGGAAGGTGGCGAGGCGGTGGCTGAGAGGAAAGCTTGAGTCAACAGGGCCAGGTGCAGCAGATAGACCATGAGGGGAGAGACGATAAACAACTGCTGCTAATTTAATCCGCCACATGGCCTCAGTCCAGCGCGCACACACCATTGTTCTGCCTGGAAGCCCCACGACACGCAGCACAAGACACCAGCTCCAACACAAGGCAGCTAAGGCCGGCCTCATATGCTGGAGGAGTTCCACGCATCACATCACAGTGACACAGGACATCCCACTGTCTTTAAAACCCCTGTGAAGCAGGACCTTAGTTACTCTGATCAACAACCGGCTTCATTTCACGCCAAATTTGGAAAGCACACTGATCACTAGCTGTTCCATCAAATAGGCTCCTGGTTTGTTTCCAGCGTGATCGGCCCTGACCAGTGATGGTCAAATAGTTTTCCATTCAGTGGATGCACCATTACCAAGAGATAAAAGGATACGGTAACAACACTCTTCAGTGTGGATGCTGTTACTGACGAAGGAAGGCTCAAAGTTAGTCGTTTTCAGAACCAGTGAAGTAGTTAAAGGCAGAGAAAGCAGGTGGAAGGTGTAAAAGGAAACTTATTTATGACATGTCAGACATGTTAAGAGTCGGTTCAGGCAGCAAGACAGCAAGACTTCCGGCAGATGCTGGGTAAACTGAACATACAACCTCTGTTTTTATCATTTGGGATTTCAGCCACGCTGGATTTGACATTTCTGATGGCTTTCGGAAAAGCTAACCAGAGGGTCTTTGTTTCCTAGTGAACACACAAAGGGGCCGCTGTTTTAGTAACGCTATCTGCTGCACGAGCACTAACAGCTAGTATGAGATGCTGAAGCTAGTTTGAAATGTTAAACCTGTGATGATTTGGTGAAAGACCGGTCTCATACAGGTGGTGCGACATAATCTCTGGTTCTATTCTTAACCCTTAAAGAAAAATCTGAATTGGCTTTAGCAGATCAAAGCTTTATAAAAACTGGAAATCAGAAATTGACAATAAAATTCTGAATGGTGAATCGCTACTACCAAACATCTTTGTTTATTAAAAGTGTGGCCCTTATAATGCTTTCGAGCGGCCCCCGACTGTAGTTCAACAATGGTACAGATTCAGCTCACCAGGAGAGTTGGTTGATGCAAATGAAGAGGTTTTTCATTTTCTCAGGGCAAAGTTATCAGACAGATTACAATCTTCCTAATAACATGAAATTTATAAGGTTAGTGGCTGCTTACAGCATATGGTAATTACACCTTGGAACATGAATGAAGTACAGAAATACATTCATTTTTAAGTGAACAACCATGATGTTGAAGTGTTACTCTTCTCCATGTTTTTGTGATCATCAACAAAGAAAACCAGCTGAAATAACGAGTAAAAACCACGCTCACAAGTTGACGAGCTGCAGCTTCTGCAGACTATATGCATCTGTTCCATTCACCACTGTTCACTATAGCACATTGCTGTGTGGTTAGAAGGCTGATATGAATCAAGTTTTTTGTTGAGCTGATAACATCAGTTGTACTTTCATAGAAATGCAGCTCAGCTCTCACAAGTATACCAGCGACTGTTCATGAAGCTCTCCCATGAAGAACAGCAGCAGATTTTAGCTGCTCTGGAGACGTGGTGGAAGTCTAAGGGGGGGCAGAGATCAGGCAACAGTGACGTAACACCTAAAACGCCTGTCGGCTTGAAGAATGAAAAAAATATGACAAAAGGGTATGCTCTTAATTAAAAGATTTATCTGAACTGTTCCACCTTCCTTCTGACCGCTGCATGACTCAGAGTGAAAGTGAAGATTACGAGTGGCGCCGTCATCCACATAGAGCAGAGGCAACGGCACCCCCACTCACCCAGATGTTCACCCAGCTGTTCACAAGAACTTCTAAAGATGCTCGGCAGAGAGAAACCGGTCTGGCACACGAGGTGAGGGTAATGAGAACAAGACGACGACGTTCTGGCCTGACTCAGAGACGGCTTTGAAAAAAGGGCCAGAAACTTCTGATCAGGTCCCCAACAAACAGACTGATGGTATTACACTTCTCTCTTACAAGCGAAAAATAAACGATGCATTATTATCGTCTATCAGATTAATACCAACAGGTCCTGACTCAACAGAATATGTCAGTCATGCTTAATCCTGCATTTAAGCAAACAATGATAGTGAAACTAACTGGTGTAAGAAACAGAACATGAAATGAAGATATAACCTAGTAGCACCAACTGGTAAATATGGTCTTATCTGCTCGAAATACTGAAGATCAAAACCAACAGCACACATCCTGACGTTCTTCTCCTATACCCTTTAAACATGTGCTTTTGGCCTTTGGTTGATGGGGTTGTGCTATGTTTTTAATGTTCTGTAAATGATCGTGCTACTGCAAGCTCCTCAGGAACATTAAAGTCCTGCCTTATATTTTTTGAAGGATAAAGCTAAATCAATAATAAATTCATTTAAAATATCAAGCTTCTCCCTCTGCTAAGACACGGGGACACAATCAAACTTTTGGTTGTTATGGAAACATCCTAATCCTACGCAACAATGGACATGATTTAGAAAGCTAATCCCGCATTTGATTCAGAGCAGATGTGAGGATCAAGACGCTTATTTTGCATGTATTGCAAGTGTAACAATCAGACATCTGATTAATCACTAATATACAGTGTAAAAAAAGACCAGAGCCAGAGAACAGAACCTTGTGGTACTCCTACAGGACATTTCTTTCTGTTTGATAAATATGGTTTCATCCAAATAATTGTTGGTTCAGAAAGAGCGTCATTTTCGACATGAGAAGAATGTCAGCAACAACAACCCTCATCAAGTAGCTTTCACTTTTTTCATAAAGACAGAATTTGCTGGATCTGCAGAATTGTGAAGGCTAAAAAAAAAAAAAAAAAAACTGAATAGGGTGTAAAGGCAAAAAAACAGCTAAATTTTAGATTTGTAAATTCTTTCTAAACCACACGGAGAAAAAAAGACCAGACATTCTGATGGGTCAGGTAGAAGAAATTAACAACTCCATCCTCAAAAATTTAAATAAAGAAATGAATGCATCCTTCCATGAAAACAAACTCAACAGATTAGTTTCAATTTAACAGTACTGCCTGGCACAAAACACAGGTTGTTGGATAAGAATATCACTACCGGCTGAAAGAACCTGTGTACTGAGTGGGAATAAGGAAGAAAAACAGTCCTATCAGGAAGATCAAAACAGCTCACTGTGGCCATTCAATAAAAATAAAAGCAGGTTCCCTGCTGCCAGGCCTGTCACTTCAGCATTACAGCTGCATACTCGAAAGAGGGAACATCCAACCAGACTGCCAGCTGTCAAGCCGTCAGCCTAAACTTATATTTCCAGGTGACAGCAGCTGATTCCAAGGAGAGAGACGAGGTGGCTGTTGTTTTATTCGGAGTTACCTGAAGGCCTTTCAGTAGGGTGAGCATGTGGTTAATGAACAAACACCCACACACAACTTTTTATTTTTAGCTATTTGAATATTTGTGATATCTAAAATGATGCACAACAGACTAGTAATGATGTCTGTCGTCCTGGAAAGCCTAGCTTTGTTTTTAAGGAGCACAGGTAAAGCTGCAAAGCTGCTCAGCTCACATGAGAAGTTTACCAGGAAAGCTCATGGATCGAAAGCAGGCCCCTGTGCTCATCTTCTGCTCAGCTAGGCCAACGGGTTCCTCCATCAGCAATGACTCCTCCCTCAGCACTGGAGGCAGGACAACGATGGTTGTGCCACGGCAGGCGCTGCCGGGAAGGATGCTTATTCAAGCTGACCACCGGCACCCTGGACGACCTATTACGGAAAGTGTGTCACTCACTAAGATGCCAAAAATACCCACACTGCTGAATGAAGCAGAGCCACTTAAGGCCCTGGCTCTGACACTGGCTGTCTCATGGTGAGAGACAAAACACGGACACTGACATAACACACACGTACAGCCAAGCCATCTGAAGACAATACAGAACTCATCTAAAGCTCACTCTCATAGCTGTACTTACATGACGGAGTTAACACATCATCGCCATTAGCAGGCCAGTAGTAAGGGAACCTCTCTAACATGACAACATGCCAGATAAACTGAGGAGGACAGTTAGAACCAATGAGGTTGGTTATTTGCATACTCCAGAACACCTGATCATTGTGATGGAAATGTACAAAACAGAAGTGAGGAGAAGTAACAGCACACTTCACATACAAATGTCTCATGTTAGCATGAACTTGGCAGCAAGTGCGTTGACACCTGCAACACATGCAAGAAATCGGTCTGGTTCTTCTGCTGACCACTGGCTCCTGATTTTTCACTGTTAACCAACCACAGCTTGATTACCAGCAGCTCTATGTCAGCCCTTTAGATGCTAAACGTAGAGCTGTTAGTGGCTAATGATTAGTCACAGTATTCTCACAGCATTGAAAGCTGTGAACACCCCTAAACTGATGGTCAGATTTTAGCCGACGTTTAGTCCAAAATCAAGTTTTAGGTAAATTAAGCAATAAATGATTCCTCTTAGAGATGCACTGATTGCAGTTCATGTGTTTTATTAGTGATTTTAGTAAAGCTCTGAGCTGCCAGTCTGAATTTCACTCTAAAACCTGTAATTAATAGCATCTACATCTTTAAGCTGGCTTCCCAATAAAATCTTTACAATGAAATAAAAACTAGAAATAAGAACAGCACCAGGTCACAAAGGTTCTTCTCTCAGCATGACTGGAAATATGTCTTTATCCTCCAGGTCATTAGACAAAGGTGTTTGCACGAAATAAAAACCAACTGAAAGCTAATTACAGCTTGAATCATTAAATTATTTTTTGCACACACGAAAATGTAGAAATACACAACATCAGAGAATGTTCCACTTGTTTCTACTATATCCATGTCAAATCACTCAACACAACATTTCAGCTGGAAAAAGCTGGAATTTACAGTTAAATGCCTTAGCTTGTTTAAACATCCATTTCATTAAAACTATCCAGGTTCGTTTACCGTAGCACTGAATGAACTAACCTTTTAGTAACCCAGACAACAGTCAATGACCATGTGCCCTCCAAAGTTAACGGTATGCAGCATTATTCCTAAAACAAGCTCACCTCTTTATGTGGTGGCCAGCGCTGTACAACATTAGGATATTCAATAATGTTGGTGAATGTTCCTGCTCCTGGCCAGAATCTGCAGTTTTGGCATTTAACAACTGAGTTAGATTTTCTTTATGACTTTACCTCCTGACCACCTCTTCACTTTTTAAAACTTCTTTAGTTGCATCAAACAACGATTCATCCATGCATTGTCGGTACCGGCTTCTCTCTGCAGTCACAGGGGGTGGGGGTGGGTGTGAGGGTGGTGCCTATAACCAGCGACCATTAGGTGAGAGGCAGGGTACACCCTGGACATGGCTAGAACCATGTGTCATAAATCTAGATTGGAGTCCAACTGCAGATGTTGGGACAGGGAGGCAAATGTATTAAAATGTTAAAAGAAACTTCTTTTTTGTATGTGACACATGAAACATTTGGAATCAAACGCACCACAAATTACTTGATCACATGCTAAACGCTGTGGCGCAAAAACAAAAACCGTACGTCACTTGGAACAAACTATTCCTACAGTGAAACATGGTGGTGGCAGCATTATGCTGTGTGGATGCTCTTCTCCTGCAGGGATGGAGAAGCTGGTAAGCATTGCTGGGGAAAATGCATGGACCTACAGAACCTTTTAAGGGCTCTAAAAGATCTCAGCCTGGCTCGGAGGCTGCATGTTTCAGATCAAATCATATTCATGTTAGCCTGGCCCGTCAATACCAGCCTAAAACTAGGAGTCACAGGGGACAAGCCTTGAAAACTGATGCTTACAAACGCTCTTCATCCAACCTGACTGAGCTTCAGCATCTGTTGAAAAGAGGAAAGGGCAACAGTTTCAGCTACAGATGGACAAAGCTGCTAGACTGTAAGACGCTATGAAATCCATTTGAATATTTCCCAAAAATTCTGTTTGTTTTTTTTCCCCAAATTCCATTTTTTCCATTCCAACCATATTTGTTACCATAAAAAAAAGGTAATTATGGAATGAATAAAAACTGTCATTCAAGATTCACAACAATTATAACAAAGTGCTGTGGTTCAGGAGAACATGGAGCACCTCTGCCATGAAAGTTTTCTTCCATTAAAAACGCTTTACAGTTATACGGATGTCTCATGAAAAAACAAAACTTGCAACAGGGCCATTGCTACTGTTATTTCTTCCATCTGTCAGATATCTCCATTCTTTCTGTTTAACCCCCAGTGCTAAACTTTGCTACGGGTTTTTTTTTTCTTTTTTTTGGAGGACATCAGTGCTTCAGCGAGCCTTGTCGAGCCAAGCCGACCCTCACCTAACCAGATAACAACTGGTACAATGAAGCAAATACTGACACTGTATGACTTCCAGAAATATTACAATACAACCCATAGGTGGAAAAGAACCTGACGCAAGTATCAGCAGCTCGTGCATTGCTCATAATTCTTTCTTTCTGCTGTATATATAAACCATTAGTCTTTTTTTTGTGCAGATCAAAGGTGAAATGTGTATAAGAGCAGGAAAGCATAATTCTCCACCTTTTGAGTATCAACAGCTGCACCTATTTAAAGGTTAACCACTTTATTTTATAAAAACCCCCCCCCCAATGCGTCATGTAAATGAGCCTGTAGTCCCGCACAGACTCGGAGGAGGATATTACTATGCTAATCTGGAGTATTTTCGAAGGTAAATGTCAAAAGAAATGAATTACTTTTACATTCCAGCGTGCCCTGATGCAATAGCCTGGGTCTGACATTTGTCCATGAGGTGCCTGATTTTCCGACTGTACAGTCAAATGCAACGCAGAGCATACAATTATTCAGATCAGGCTTTTTCACTATCTAGATGAGTTTATTAACTTCTGAATCCCAGAAAGATTTCAACAGCAATCAGACAGCTGGCTTGGAAGAGCTTCTTTTCAGTCCTTTTTGTTTTAATATTTTAAATAAACTCTGTACAGAGAATGTTGAGGGGAAGAAATGAAGATTTCACAAGTGGAATGTTATTGAAAGACAACCAGAGGCAGACTTTGAAAGCGTAACTGCGGTTGTCAGTGGGGTGAAAAAGGCTGATGTTAGTACACAAAGACGGATGCCTGGTGACACGTGGAGTAAGAGCAGGTCAGAGAGACTCCTGAGGCGGCGCGCACACACACTCTTACACACACAAACCACAAAGTAACTGCCGTACTTTATACACAAATACACACAGCTGCCAGGAGCAGACGAAGATCATTCACAAAACACCCCCTCCCTCCGCTGGGTATCACTGACACCATTTCTCCCTCTTCCGCACATGCTACCCCAGTATCTCACACACACACAGTTGCCAGGAGGCACCGCACTGTCCATGTGGCCTATAGAGAATCATTACTCAGCAGTGAAGACTTAAAAGTGGAAAGTAAAGTTCGCCTTTTAACTCGCATTCCTCCGCTCGCTCCAACAAAGCCATACTGGACGGCAGTGGGAGCTCCTCTTTGGGTTGTCTGTGGAACTTGGTGGTGCGTTCGCTGAACACAACCAATTCAGAAAACGCTGTTCTGGTTGTCAGGAACAGCGTGAGATTCTCTAGTGACTGCATACTGCGGAAAAATACTGCTGGATGAACCGGCTCCATGCTACAGTGTTGACTAGTTTTCAACAGAAGTGAAGAAGATTTTACTCCATGTCTTCCTCAGTCTGGTGACCATCCTGATGAAAACACACACTATAACTTTTTGCTGTTCTGCTCTTTGTAGATGGACAAGAGTCAGAGAAGCAGTTGTTAATTGATCAATTAATCAGCCACCTGCTTGTACAGTGCCTGCAGACTAACAGACACACCACTAACTTGTCAACAGTAGTTTAAAAACAGTGAAACCTTAAAAACAGTGATAAGAGGCCATCCTGTAGTTTCGTCCTTTTTTAAGAAATAAACATTTTCCAGATAGCTGTAGATTTTTAAGTCAAGGAAAAGTTTAATACCCCTCTTTAAGCCAGCTGACAAACAGTGTGCAGCAAATAGGCAGGGGATGGGATATGTTGTACTACTCTAATCTCCATGACGCCAGTGAAAACCCGGGTCACTCCAGCACTTTTTCTGAAATTTCATGAAACGGACTTTCAACCATATGTTTATTAGGACAGAAAATATTTGCAGCTTTAAAATGGCAGCGTCTGAAAACCTTAGAAAACCTTAATACCAAAAACCAACCCAGGCCTAAATCTCAACCAGAAACTCAAAAAACATCCAAATAACATATCCCATAATAAGCAGCTTGGATAACATTGGAGAAAATTTGCTCAAATTGGCTTAGTTCAAAATAAATTGTTTTCCTACACTGTGAGCATTTCTCCCTTAGGGTTGTTAAAGAAAACATATTTCAGTATAATTGATACTAAAGAAAAGGCCTTTTTTATAACCCAAATTTGTGCCGAAAATCAACAGAGGGGTTTTCATCTTCCCAAGATGGTACGCAATTTCACACAGCAGCGCCACACGCACACACCCACTCAGCATCTCCCCTCCATGCAGCCGTAAATGGAAATAGTCATGGTTGTAGTTGTAAAATGGCAAATATGTCTGGAGAAAAGCCATTAGTTGAGAAGCATTGAGTGGTGATATTTTGCCTATGAGGCAGACAAACAGGAAAAACTAAAGGAAGTCAATTAATCCTGGTGCTAGCTGTGGCTACAGAGTGATGGTGAACCGATACTATAATGTTTAGAATAAATTTGAAAAGATTCTGTTTATTAATCATTCACAAATAAACAACAAAATATCAAACTGATGCTGGCGGCCCATGTATAGAGTGGCTTCGGTCCTTAATGTGGCTGTCCCCAGGTTCGAGTCCCAGCCACGGTGACCTGTACTGCATGTCTTCTCCACTCTCCACCACCTTTCCTGTCTGCCTACTTTCAAAAAAAAGAAATGACAAAATAAAGGCCACTAGTGTCGCAAAACAAACAAACAAAAAAGAACACATGATGTTTTGGTTTTTTTTGGAGAAGGACTAGAAGTGTTCAATTTACAATCACCTGTTCTATTCATATTCTAGAAGGTCAAACCAAACAAAGTCTAAGATAAATGCAACCAATCAGGCTGGTTTCAGTTTTCTCTGAGGTCTGACCTGCTGAGTCTGACTGTAAGACGATTCATATTGTCCTGCTTGGGAGTGTAACGCATAGAAAAAATGTACTGCAGGCACATTAATAGATGTGGTGTTTTTATCTCATGTTTGCTAAAACTGAAACAATCTATCAAAGAAGATGCTGAAAATTGACATGTTTACACCCTAAAAAAATCCCAGTTTTGATTAAAGGTGCGCATCGGATGATCAGTGATTGGCTAAGCACCTGCTTTCCTAAAGGGATGTGCCTCCCACCACCACCACCTTTTCTTCAACGGAGCTGTGCCTCCACCCGTATGCATATTCCAGCCTATCTTCAGTTCAGCAATCCAGAGAAATCTTTTTCTCTCTTACCAACATTGTTCCAGATTTTATAACACGACGTGATCAAATCTTATCATTCCTTTAATGATTTAATCGGCTCAGCTTGACACATTGTTTGGAAGTCTTGTGTTCTAGAATAATGGATAATATTAGTTTGAAACTAATTGTTTTTTTTATATTGGTCACTTTTGAAAATAAGACCTTGTTTTTCAATAGGGTTCACCTGCATGAATGAAACTTAATATTTATCTTTACAGTTAATAAAGAAAGAAAGTTTTTTAGATTTCTTTAACAGTGAAGCAAGCGAGCTTCCCCTGGGGTAGAAAAGTACAAGTCCACCAACCCAAGATTCCAGTAGAAGAATGTTTCAGTGTATTTTCCTTATTTTCCTCCCCATGGTTTTGGAAAACCTGTGCTTAAAGATGCTCTGAGCCCAATTGTTTCATCTGTGGAGCGCATCATTTCAGCTCACCATTTCAAACTTCTCTAACTCACATTTGGACTCAGGTTGGTTAATGATATTTCAGGGTGATCCATCTGCCTGTGGCTCTAATATTAGCTCCATTATGTCTGCGGGGAATTACGTCTTGCTGTTATGCTAAGCTAACTTTTTACCACAAGGAATGGTCATTTCTCTCTTATATAGAGACCTAAGTCAAGTCAAGTTTATTTAGATAACGCTTTTCAGCAACAAGGCACTCAAGGCGCTGTACAGAAGGAAAAACATTACAATGATACAGAAAATCAAACAATAGAGGTAATTAAAAAAAAAGAGAATAGAATGATGGATAAGAAAATGAAAGGAACTAATAATGTTTAGATGGCCCAGTCAAAGGCCACTCTAAACAAATATGTTTTTAATCTTAATTTGAAGCAACTTAGGGTTTCAGCGCTTTTACAGTTTTCTGGGAGTTTTTTCCAGATTAGTGGAGCCTAAGAACTAAAAGCTGCTTCTCCATGTTTGGTTCTGGTTCTGGGTGTGCAGAGTAGATTTGAGGGAGAAGACCTGAGAGGTCTGGGTGGTTGATACACCGACAACAAGTCTGTAATGTATTTTGGTGCTAAGCCATTCAGTGATTTATAGACTAACAGAAGTATTTTAAACTCTATTCTCTGAGCTACAGGGAGCCAGTGTAAGGACTTTAGAACCGGGGTGGTGTGCTCCACTTTCTTAGTTCTAGTGAGGACGTGGGCGGCAGCATTCTGGATCAACTGCAGCTGTCTGATCGACTTTTTAGGCAGACCTATGAAGACACCGTTGCAGTAATCAATTCTACTGAAGATGAACGCAAGAATTAGTTTTTCAAGGTCCTGCTGAGACATTAGTCCTTTAATCCTGGAGATGTTCTTTAGGAGATAGAAGGCCGACGTTGTTACTGTCTTTATATGCCTCTGAAGGTTCAGGTCTAAGTCCATCACTACACCCAGGTTTCAACCCTGACTGGTGGTTTCTAACTGTATTAACTGAAGCTGTGTGCTAACTTTTAAACGCTCTTCTTTTGGACCTAAACATCTAAAAATGAGGTGTTATATAAAATAAAGGAAGCATTGAGTCAATATTTGCCTTTAGGATTTTCTTTTAAATTCACTCATTCGAAGAATCGTTGCAGCTGATTCCAGTCGGTCAGAAAGTCAAAAGTACAACCTTCTGCCAATCAGTCAACGAACTTTTCATTAGCCCTACAACATCTAGCTAACAGCGCTGTTTGGTGTGAGCAATGTTACTGAGGGGGGAAGAAACTCAAGTCTGTGATTTTGTAGTGTTGGGGAGGTGTTTAAAATGGATGCAAAGGGGGGTTAGAAAGCTATTTCAAAAGGAAACTTTTATGACATGTCTGCAGGTCATTGAGGCTAAAAGAAAGCAAGAGAGAGCTAGACTTTCAGAACATAACAGGAAGGCTGAATACAGCAAAGTTGCTTGTTTGGATCCTTTTGAGCATTCAACCTATAACATGCAACATGGTAACGGGTAACAACTAGAGTTAATAATCATTCTTAATGAAGCCACAGCCACATTTTGTATTAGGTGGTCAAAGTTCGACAAAACTGGAGAGCGGAGATGGGCCACAAAACTTTAATCCATGCGACTTTAGCTTTGATGCCGATCACAAGTCAGTCAGTTAGGGAAAAATTGCTTATTTCCAACCTGGTAAACTGATCAATGTTTGTTAAAAAACTAAACCATCAGATCCAACCTAATCTGCTTAACTGATTTTTATGCCTACATAAAACAGAAAAAAAATAACCTTTCTTTGGAGTCAGTCTAAATATTTCAATGGGTAATTAATCAACCGGTGGTTTTCCTAAAAAAAGCATGGCTCTATAATTGTCCGAATCCAAACCTGTAAAAACTCTGTATTAAGTGATGCCTTTTGTTATTGTGCGTATATTAAGAGGCAGACAAATGCTTTAATTTGTTCTACTTCTCAATGACAAACCAGAGGTTGGTCTGTGAATGATCAGGTAGACCAGATTCAGATTCCACCTTGGCTACCTCTGAGTAAACATCCACATTAAGGGTGTATTCACACTTACCACTTTTGGTCCGCTTTAAACGGACCAGAGTTTGATTCACCCCTTGGTCCGGACCTTATGTCCTCCCCTGGTCTGGACCAAACAACCGGTATGAGACCCACTTTTTGAGGTGGTCTCGGTCCGCTTCCAAACGGACTTTGGTGCAGTTCACTTATGGTCTGAATACGAACCGGCCCCTATCCGAACCCACTGCAGAAAACATACATCTCTTTGGACCTAACAAGCCACCGTATTCGATAGCAAAGGTGTACGTTATACGCAAATCATACCTGGCCAGCTGATTGTCGCAACACCGGGCATGTGGGACCGGGCACGCAGAGCACACCGTCTTCTTAGGCGTTCAGCACGCATTGTCGGACGGGGTTCCAACATTAGAAATGGAACGTCTCAAAGTCTGTGTTGAATGAGCTGCTCTTCACCCTCACAATAATATCGTAGCTTTAATAACGGCACAAATATGAAGAACAGAGGTGCTGCACGCAGCATGTCTACAGCTGTTTTCCTAAATTTCCGGGTATGTGCTCTGTCCCGCCCCCGTCATTTCTGTCCAATGGGAACAATGAGTGTCACCCGCGTGGCTTTGTTTACAAATAATGGTTCACTTGCAAAAAGTACAATGTGAAAACAAACCGCACCAAATGAAAAAAATAAAATACGCTTTTGCTCCAGACCAAACAAGTGGACCGGAGGACTTTCCTGGTGTGAATACACCCTAAAATATTTCTCTGAGTGTCTTTTGCACGTTGCAGTCAAGATCCTTCTTTGGTTGAATGTCAGGTAAGAGTGCATCTATTTGCAGTAGTCTTAGTTTGGCCCTTAGTGTCCCCAACGGTGGGAATTTCTCTAACGAGCAGACCAGGAATCTATGATTATGATTCAGTTCATACTGAATCGGTCTGGGATGTCAGCCTTGCGGAGCTGAGGGGGCATCCCTGATGGCTCTTTTCCACGTGCCAGACCGGGGAAACACCTGGCGTTACGCCATCCTAAACAACCCTGCTTCCCAGAACCTGTTTGTGCCAGTCATGATGAAAGCCGGCAATATTACCCCTCCGCTCCTGCTCAATTAAACACATTAATCCATCGATCAAGCAGCCAAAGGCAGGTGAGAGGCACCATAAAAAAAAAAACCTCCGTGGGATTATTACAGGAGATATATCTCCAGCAATTAAAAACGGCCAACAAGGCTGATGAATGAGAAGTTAAAGCATTTAATAAACCACACTACAACACAGCCAGGAGCACTTAGAAAGGAATGTTCCTGTGCAGTGGATAAATAGTAAAAAGCTGTGTAGACCACAGCTATGATCACTAGAGATGTGTAGAAAAAACATCTACATACACTGAGGGAAAATAAAGAGATTGAAGCAGCCGTTTTGTCTAAATTTTAGCTCTTGCCACCTTTTAGTACACTTAACAGCCTCAAATAGTTAAATTAGCATCCTACGCTTCTGTCACCCAAACAATATGAGTGCGTCTTACAATATTTCAGCAGTAAGTGTTTGAAAACTTGTTAGTACATGTTAGTACATTAAGTAGAGGGCAACTGCAGTCTCACACCAGATTATGTTTTTGACATTAAATGAGTAAACACAGATTTTCATGTTATGATAGTATGATGGTAAAATTACAATGATTTCATGCTTTTACCACAAAACCTAAAGAAAAAAAAGAATCTATAGCACAATGAGTGTCTGTGTAATTTGCAACCAGAAATACTTCCAGTCGACCAAATTTATGGTTTTTGTTATCGATGGGAAAGCATGGTAGTCTTCTTTCAGCCAGCTGACCGGCAGTAAATTTTTTTTTTTTTAAGTAGCAGGTGGGGGAGCAGTCAATTCTGCGCTACCCTATGTGCCATAAAGCCAGAGAAACCTATGGTTACACGGTTATGGTACCATAATAACTCATTTCTATACTTCAGACCAGTTGCGAGCAGCAAAGCCCCTTTCATTTGGTTTTCAAATGTCATTAAGATTAAGAACAAGAACCTCAACAAGAGTAAAAGGTTTTAATGGTTATGCGTTGAGCTATGTAGCAGTGCAGCAAATGCAAAGCAGAATTTACTCATCTTTTCATGCAGAGTATGGAACAATAATCCTTTATATTTGCTGAATTAATAAATGTGGTGCTACCCAGAGCAATTTTTCAGTTTTTGTGTATATGACAACCGTCCTCCATACCCATTTATCCTTCCAAGGTTGCAGGCCGGTGTCTATCTCCAACAGTCATTGGGCGAGAGGCAGAGTACACTGGTGAATGTTTTAACTGCAAGGTGTCATTAACAGTTTTGAACAGTGCCCTTGAATTAAACTATGATCGCCACAATACTTCCAAGACTGCATAGAATATTATGCATATTCATATTTTGCCTCTTCCTGAGTTTGTCATCCTGTTCATCAATTCGCACAAGTTCAGCAACCAGACAACTGGTTAGTGGACGATGCAAGCCTGTTTGTCCTTAGTAAAACCGAAGAAACCCAAATGTTGCCAATCGATTGCCCCCAGTAAGGAAAGAAGGATCCGCTACTGAATATTGACACTACCATTGATAAAAAAAAATTAGCATTTTGGTGCATTTTTAACAATGTTAAAATGTAATTGGAACAAAACTGAAAATTCAGATATCTAAACAGAATCCATCACCAAAAGCAAACATTAAAACTATATACTATACTACTGCATTGTCCCAGCCAAACAGTGACCTGGAATGCATGCAAGAAAACGGTATGTTTCTATTGAGACTAAACAGATTCACTTGATTGATGTAAAATACACAAAAAGTGAAATGTTAAAAAGGAAGA
Source organism: Girardinichthys multiradiatus (assembly GCF_021462225.1). Lineage (NCBI taxonomy): Eukaryota > Metazoa > Chordata > Actinopteri > Cyprinodontiformes > Goodeidae > Girardinichthys > Girardinichthys multiradiatus. The sequence continues at coordinate 7,978,444 of NC_061806.1, read as the reverse complement.
GGGTCTTCGTGCAGCATTAACCCAGAAAACTAACAAAACAACACAGAGAGAGGGCTTTCTGGCAATGTGGCGATCCATGGTGAAGAAACAGACAAATTATAGGGGTATCTGGTCTAACGTATTGTGAGCTGAATACTTTCACTGCCATTCAAACATTACTCCCTGAGTGCAGTACAAGGCTGTAATATCTTGTTGGGATTCAGGAAAGCGTCAATCATTATGTGTAAAAATCTGTCATATTCCAGCTGAAAGCAACAAGCAACAGCAGCAGCACTAATCTAGAGGAAAGTCTAAATTGGTGAAGACTACATTGTTAGGAAAGAAGTACTACAAAGAAGTACAAAGTTGAGGTTCTTGTACTCAGACAAGTTGTGTTGGAATTATTCAAAATACAGACAACATGTGCCAAATCATCCAAAAACAACTGGCAAAGCCTGAGTACACATAACCATGAACTTCTCCACATTCGGTCATTTTACAACCAAAAACCTTAATCTGTTATTGGGATTTTATGTGATCAACCAAGTTAAATGTCAAAAAAGTGACATCTATTTGCATTTACCCCCGTTTACTCTGAAAGCCTTAAAGAATCAATACAACTGAAATCTAAGTATAAATACAACTACTTGTTAGAACATTCGTGAACAAACAGCATCATGAAGACCAAGGAACAGAGCAAAGAGAAAAGTTGTGGGGATGTTTAAAGTATGGTTAGGTTATAAAACAATAACCCAAGCTGTGAACATCTCTCAGAGCTGTGTTCAACCCATTATCAGGAAGAAGGATAAATATAGCAGAATTGCAAACCTACCAAAACATGGCTGTCCACCTAACCTGACAGGTTACAAAAGGAGGTGCTCTGGTCATTTAAGATCAAAACTATTGCATATTGCATGTCACCCTAAACACACCTCCCTAACTGTGAAATATGGTGGTGGCATTATTATGCTGTGGGCATGCAGTTGTTTTGGAGGGACAGAGGATAAACACCATGCAATCATGGAAGAAAAGCTTTGAGAGGCAGCAGACGACCTGAAACTGGAGACAAGGTTCACTTTCCAGTACAGCCAGCTCTACATTGGAATGGTTTATACCAAAACATATTTATGTTAAAATGGCACAGTCAAAGTCCAGACCTACATCCAATTGAGAGTCTGTTGAATGACTTGAGAACTGATGTTCACAGATGCTTCCCTCCAATCTTGACAGAGCGTGAGCCATGTTTCAGTGAAGAATAGGTAAAAATGTCGGTCTGTAGATGGGCAAAGCAAGTCGAGAGATAACCTAACAGACTTGCAGCTGTACTTCAAGCAAAGGGGTATTCGACCAAGTACACAAAAAAATAATCCATTGATGTTTCTGATTGTACCATGACAAAATGTGAACAAGGTTAGAGTAAAGGTACTGCAAGGGCCTGTAAAGTGAATATAAAGAAAATCTAATAAAATCTTATTCCCCATAAATCTGTGCTATAGCATCAATTTTAATCCACATATGTTTTAACAGGAACGTTCTGCATCATACACAGGACATAAACTGCCAATAACACGACGTGGAGTAAAACACCACACGTGTGCAGTATCTCATAGGAGAGAGGAGCAGTTAATCACTAATGACATGGAAACCCTGCCAATGGAAGTAAAGTAGACAATTGTAAACCTGCAGTAAAAAAAAAAAGAAAAGTGTGACTCTTGGCTGACACCTTGGTTTGCTTGTAAACAGAACAGCAGCCAGTCCAAGTGTCACATGGCAAAGAAGACATCCAGCTTGTGGTTCTGCTTCTGCGCACCTGATCTGAAAACAGTGGAGAGCAACACTATAAACAGTGGCTACACGACCACACCTACCCTATCTGCTGTGCTAGAGTCAGTGTACTTGGAAGGGCAACCCGCCCCCCAAAACAAAACAAGAAAACCCCAAGTGTACATCTGTGCTTAAGCAATGAAAATGATAAGAGTCTCGACAGAGAGGGGTTAAGCTGATCACACAAATAACAACAAAAAGGTACATTCACAACATTACAGTCAACATGCAAATTACTGCAGTGAGAGGAAGTGAGCAAACTGTTCTCGGAAAAAATGCTTGAAACAACTACAACCAACCCGATTTGTATCGTTCTGCTGTTTATAAGGCAAATGATAGAGATCACTTAAGATGTTTGAAATTAACATGATGACCGACATTAATAAAATAGGAAGGGGGGTTGACATTGTTTAAATTACACTGAAAATGCCAAATAAGACCCAGCGACTGTGCTGTCTTACACTGTGGAGGAACACATTATCTGGGCAGAGTGGGCTGTTTTTCTGCAGCCTTCCATTAGAGGCAATTATAAATGGCCAAGAGCGGAGGAGCAGGGAGCCAATCAGATCTCAGCTCGCATGTCAACTCAAGACCAACTGTCTCCTGGCTCTGACAGCAGGATTTTTACCTCCATAATTCAAATCCCAAAGCAAAGGCAATCTGCACTTTGCCAACTTGAAGCGAACGGGGCCACGTGGAAGGAGAGGAAGCGAACCGAGTCGAACCGAGCCGCTCGGAAATAACCTCTCCGTCAGGATGAGTCATTAGCGGTCACCAATCGCACTTTTGATCCGAGTACACACATCCCCGAACACGGATTATTTGCGAAAGAAGCGGATTCTTTCACCGATGTAGAGGTCTATTTTGCCTGTAATTATGAAAATACTTTCTAACGGTCATCGCTGTCATTTGCATCCTGTTTATAGCCCTGACGGCCGCAGAGACAACTTTATCTCCCCCCCCCCCCCGCCCCGAAGGGAGCCAAGGATCAAAGACAAGCAGTTTGACCGCAGATCGTGACAATAATAAAAGCAGGAGCTTTAATGATGTCAACAGAAGGAGAAGCTTTGAGAAGGAAGATCACCTCATCTCTCCTTTACACACACACATATATACACCAGTTCTGCTCACTAACTCTTGATCTACTTAGTCAAACTCCTGCCCCGTACCGAGCAGGGACTCACACAACCCCGAGTCGACTCTTGCAGCATATGCACCTTTTTCTCCGTTTAAACACCATTGCAGAGGTGGTATACAGAGCAACAGAGAGGCAGCCATTTTATAGAGCTCTTGCTTCACAGACAATGGCTGATCCAATGCAAAATGCAGCTCAACATTGCCTCTTCTCAACCACTTGCCCTGTCAAAGTGAGACAGAGTGGCAGGTGAAGTTTACCTGGCTCCTGCTGGGTGGTTGTCCAGTGTTTCCCGGGCTAATGGGAGGCGGATGATGGGTCCTTTGTTGCCAACCCGGATGGACCCCACTATACTGACTGCTGCTCAAATCTCCTGTTCCCTTGTTAGCCCCTTCTTGATTGTTGTAGTCTCCTTGGGGGTAGTTTGAGTAGCTCCTGGCAGAGCTGGGGGATGTCAGGAGCTGATTCAAAGTTGGCGTGGATGTAGGTTGCTGGCTCCCCATGTTATACCTCTGGTTGTTGTAGGAGGCAGCCATAGCAGTGTTTCCTCCTGCTGGCTGCTGCTTGACTGGCTGCCCCCCAGCCGCCGGAGGCTGGTTGTTCCGCGGGGAACTCATGGGCCCGTATCCCTGGCCCTGGTATGAAGTCCTGTTTTGGAACGGGGTGTAGCTGTTGTAGTTGTTGTGGTAGCCGTGTTCGTGTGAGTTAGCGGGGTAAAGGTCCATCATGCCCGGCCCCGATGCAGCTGCCATGCCAGGGCTTTGTTGTCCGCCATGTTGAGGAAAAGGGCCCCGGCTGTAGTGCTGGTTGTAGCCATAAGGAGGTGGAGGAAAGGGTCCGGGGTGGTGGTGGCCCATCCCGGGCAGGTTATTTCCTTCGGGCCCGCCTGTATCATTCTGATTGCTGCTGTTATTATTTACCCTGGGTAAATTCCCGTTGCCGTTCTTCATGTCAGGATCCCCTCCTCCCCCAGCGTTCCCAGCATCGCTCCCGTCCTGCAGCTCCTTCTGAACCGGAGATCCCGCGTCAGGTCCCGTGTCCTTGTTTTCATGCTGCTTCTCACCCGGTACCGACTCGTCCTGTGGGTCCCGGTCCGGCTTTTTGAGTTCGGATGGCGGGCTAGTGTTGAGAGCAGCGACGCTGGCGACCTGAGCGGCCATGATATCCCCCTCTCTCTCGCCTCCACTCTTTCTTTACCTCTCTTTCAGCACGGCGACTCGCTTGCTGTTAAACTCCGAAGAAGCATTGGATAATAATAAAATTACATTTGTAACAACATACCCGTCGTCCCGGTTCATTCCCCCCTTGTTCCTCCGGTCGCACCGGTGTCGGGTAATCCACAGCGACCCCGTTTAAACTTCAAACAGAGGGTAAAGTTTGTGAGAAAGAATGTATAAATACAGAGCCAGGGAAATGAATTTCACCGACACCAGCCACTGTGCCTTTCTGTGCGTGTGTGTGTTGGGCAGAGAGGGGGGGGGGTCTATTACAGAACGAGAGCGCGAGCTAGAAATCAACCAGACCAACACGAGGCTCCGCGAGACACAGCCATCTTACTGACCTGTCGCGAGAAACGTAAAACCTGGAGTGGAGTACAGAGCGAGGTCTGGCTCCGGATTGAGCTGGCTTCCGTGTTTACATTGTTGTTTAAAGCTAGCAGGAGGCAGATGCACTTCCAGACATGAACAGGCTTTAACTATAAGTGGTGCAGAAAAATGCTGCCTTATTAAAGAAGTAATCAATGTAAAGTAATTATCATCCAGAAGTCATATTAAATATTAGGTAAGTTAGGATGCAGGATATTTTATATTTTAAATGATTGTAATTTTACAATGCTCTGAACAACACATAATCATTTCTTAGTTGATTCATTGATTTATCTACATGTTTAATACAGATGATTTTTTACATTTCCTTTTAGTAGTTTAAAACATACTCATTACAGGAATTAAACTATTTTATTTTAAGACTTTTAATAATTAAGTTAAACCATTCTTTTCCCAGGATTTTATTGTTTTACAACACACAACTTTAATGACCTTTAAAAGAAGAATTGAGCACAGAAATTCGAATTTGCTGTGGATTTTCTCTAATCCATGGGTCAATACTGGGGAGCTTCTAAAGGGCTGGGCTTGATGATATTAGGACGGCTCACCCAAACCTATAAAAGTTCAGGAGTTTTAAGGTGCGTTGTATTTGTACCTCGAAATCAGATTTTCAAAACTCCACATAAAAAAAAAAAACAACTGTGCCCCTGAAGTCAGAATTCCAACTTGGAAAGTAAGAACGCTTCAAGCAGCCTTGAATTCAATATTGAATAGGGCTGCTGTGTCTAGTGGTGCCCTAGTGGTTAGAAAGCAGAGCATTTGCATCCTGGAGAGGCTGCAAATACCCTGTCAAACAATTGCAGTCCACTGTGCCCTAAGGGATGGGTTAAATTTATCCTTTGTGCGATCAATACATTCTATATTATTATTATATAGAACATAGTGAAAGTTGCAGGAATTAATTTTTTTCACAGTAACTTTTTGGATCTTTTTAAACCAATGTCACACATTGTGCTGCACAACCTACAGTTGTGAACATGCTCCTTTTAGTATTTGAATGTATCAAATGATGAGAAACACATTTCTATCTGGCATTGCTAATAGTAGTTAACATTACAACAATCAGATATTCCACTAGTTTTCCAAATTGACACTATTACCTCTTCAACATGCTATCATTTACTTAACCCAGTTCTGATTTATGAGACAAATCAACCACAGCAGTAGATGCTGTCATAAAAAAATAACATAAGCACAAAAAAAAAAAAAATTAACTCACTGACTTGCCTGATCTGTCTTAAATTCGTATCCACAACAAATACAATATATAAAACTGTCTGGGTGGAGGGCTGTGGGGGGCTAGCAAATTTAAAGGGATATCCATTTGTTCCCTACCCCACTGGGTCAAACTTATACATATGGGTCCCAATCTATAAATACATTTACCTAAATCCTTAAATAGGTGGGGCCTGTAGTGCCAAATTTTCATTTATTTTTGACATGGCCTAAGCATAGTAACTTATTGTCAGCGCTGACTACTTATTGCAGCTGGAAGTTTATCTTGGCCGGTATACAATAATAATTAGTTCAAAAGCACTTCTTACATTGAACACAATTCAAAACAATGGGAAAGTCCAATTAACTCACAAATGATGCTGCAGCAACAGTTCTGATGAAAATTAAAAAGAGAGATCATATTTCCCCTATTTTAGCTTTCCTTCATTGGCTTGTCAGGCTCCTCTCCTGTGGAACCAGCTCCCAGTTTTAGTCCGTGAGGCAGACACCCTGTCTACTTTTAAGGCTAGGCTTAAAACTTTCCTTTTTGATAAAGCTTATAGTTAGAGTGGCTTAGGTTATCCTGAGCTATCTCTGTAGTTATGCTGCTATAGGCTAGACTGCTGGAGGACATAATGACCACTTTCACTCTCTCTACATTCTCACACTACTCTCCAATTTTGCATTATTTGCTGTTATTTCAGCTTTTAACTTGATGTTCTCTCTCTTTTCTCTTCCTAGAAGCTACACCTGGCCTGACTCTGTGTTTATCTGGGACACCTTCCTGAAGGGGACATCGGCTGAGCTGCTGCTGGCAACAACTTAATGCTCACCTCATACAGATGATACACTTGGCCCTGTCTTTCAGTGTTTAGCCCTGTCTCTCCTAGACATAGCTACTGGCTGAGCTTCTACTGTGACTCATGGTATGTGCTCTCTTTTATACTCCAGATCTGAAAACTGTCTCAGAGTTCATCTGCTTAGCTGTCTTTCTCTCCCAGATAAAGCTTCTAAAAGAGCTACAACCATTAACATTTACTTTTCTTTCCCATAGAAAGTACTACTGGATCAGTGCTTCTGTGTTCTTTTTGTGTCTCTGCTCTGTTCTCTCAAACCCCCCAGTCGGTCGTGGCAGATGGCCGCTCACACTGAGCCTGGTTCTGCTGGAGGTTTCTTTCTGTTAAAAGGGAGTTTTTCCTCTCCACTGTCGCTACATGCATGCTTAGTATGAGGGATTGCTGCAAAGTCAACGCAAGCGGCTATACACTGTTGTAACATGCTCATCCAGGAGGAGTGAATGCTGCAAGTCACTGACTTGATGCAATCTGCTGGGTCTGCTGGAAGAACTATTTAACCAATTTGAATAACAAACTGAATCTGACTGCACTGTTTGATAATTAGGATTAAATTAAATGTATATAAATATATGACTTGTAAAGTGCCTTGAGACGACAAGTGTTGTGAATTGGCACTGTATAAATAAAACTGAATTGAATTGAATTGAGATGATCTAAGAAAGACAAACGTAGATGTATAAAAGTTGGGGAATCCTATGGACTTCTAAACACCTGTCAATTCCAAAATAATAAGTACGGCCAATTTGGCCACAAGGATGAGATACAGGTCCTTCTCAAAATATTAGCATATTGTGATAAAGTTCATTATTTTCCATAATGTCATGATGAAAATTTAACATTCATATATTTTAGATTCATTGCACACTAACTGAAATATTTCAGGTCTTTTATTGTCTTAATATGGATGATTTTGGCATACAGCTCATGAAAACCCAAAATTCCTATCTCACAAAATTAGCATATCATTAAAAGGGTCTCTAAACGAGCTATGAACCTAATCATCTGAATCAACGAGTTAACTCTAAACACCTGCAAAAGATTCCTGAGGCCTTTAAAACTCCCAGCCTGGTTCATCACTCAAAACCCCAATAATGGGTAAGACTGCCGACCTGACTGCTGTTCAGAAGGCCACTATTGACACCCTCAAGCAAGAGGGTAAGACACAGAAAGAAATTTCTGAACGAATAGGCTGTTCCCAGAGTTCTGTATCAAGGCACCTCAGTGGGAAGTCTGTGGGAAGGAAAAAGTGTGGCAGAAAACGCTGCACAACGAGAAGAGGTGACCGGACCCTGAGGAAGATTGTGGAGAAGGGCCGATTCCAGAGCTTGGGGGACCTGCGGAAGCAGTGGACTGAGTCTGGAGTAGAAACATCCAGAGCCACCGTGCACAGGCGTGTGCAGGAAATGGGCTACAGGTGCCGCATTCCCCAGGTCAAGCCACTTTTGAACCAGAAACAGCAGCAGAAGCACCTGACCTGGGCTACAGAGAAGCAGCACTGGACTGTTGCTCAGTGGTCCAAAGTACTTTTTTCGGATGAAAGCAAATTCTGCATGTCATTCGGAAATCAAGGTGCCAGAGTCTGGAGGAAAACTGGGGAGAAGGAAATGCCAAAATGCCAGAAGTCCAGTGTCAAGTACCCACAGTCAGTGATGGTCTGGGGTGCCGTGTCAGCTGGTGGTGTTGGTCCACTGTGTTTTATCAAGGGCAGGGTCAATGCAGCTAGCTATCAGGAGATTTTGGAGCACTTCATGCTTCCATCTGCTGAAAAGCTTTATGGAGCTGAAGATTTCATTTTTCAGCACGACCTGGCACCTGCTCACAGTGCCAAACCACTGGTAAATGGTTTACTGACCATGGTATCACTGTGCTCAATTGGCCTGCCAACTCTCCTGACCTGAACCCCATAGAGAATCTGTGGGATATTGTGAAGAGAATGTTGAGCGACTCAAGACCCAACACTCTGGATGAGCTAAAGGCCGCTATCGAAGCATCCTGGGCCTCCATAAGACCTCAGCAGTGTCACAGGCTGATTGCCTCCATGCCACGCCGCATTGAAGCAGTCATTTCTGCAAAAGGATTCCGACCAAGTATTGAGTGTATAACTGTACATGATTATTTGAAGGTTGACGTTTTTTGTATTAAAAACACTTTTCTTTTATTGGTCGGATGAAATATGCTAATTTTGTGAGATAGGAATTTTGGGTTTTCATGAGCTGTATGCCAAAATCATCCGTATTAAGACAATAAAAGACCTGAAATATTTCAGTTAGTGTGCAATGAATCTAAAATATATGAATGTTAAATTTTCATCATGACATTATGGAAAATAATGAACTTTATCACAATATGCTAATATTTTGAGAAGGACCTGTATATGCTTGGAGGAGTCAAGGTAAGGCTTTACTGTGGGGTTGTTTTGCTGTCATTGTATTGTTGAACTGCACAAAGTAAATTCAACAAAGAAGGAGGAGGTCTAACCTTCAAACCTATCAACCTCACCTGGATTTAACAATTTAGTGAGTTGAAACTGCCAAGCATCATGGTAGTGGATGACTTAAGGATGAGGACTACTTCCAAATTCTTTAACTTAAACTAGTTCAACAGGAAGATGGTTGAAACTTTGAAATGATAAGGTGTTTCAACAGGACAATGGCCTCAAGCGCATATCAGACCTTGTTTTAGAATAGATGGAGCAGGCTAACATTAAGTTTATGAAATTATATTCAGAATGGCCCAACATAAGCCAGACCTGACGCAGGTTCTTCATCAGGATCCAGCCAATTTAAATTAATTCTGCCAGTTTGCCAAGAAAAGTGGTCAAATGTCCAACTGTTGTTTTAAAAACTCATTGAAGTAGTATCCTGTGAAACCCTTCTTTATCACCCTGGATGAATAGGATTACAAATGCTTAATTAAAGCCCAACATTAATATGACACCCATAAGTAGTGTATGTACACTTTAGGATTGCAATGGTGTATTGAAAACAAGGCTTTTTTTGTAAGATATTTGTTTTATGCTAATTAAGAATTTAAATGTTATTTCTTTCACTATTCTGCCTTAAAGTTAACCATATATGCTCTATTTGAAAGAAAAGCTGTTTGTGTTCTGCCCTACGTTCATATAATCACTGTGCTTCCAGGATTCTTACTATCTTATCTTATTAGGTGGTGAAAAGAGTGGAACAAAATAGGTTACAGTGTCATCTTCTATGAGAGTGGGCTAATGGGTGGAAATGACTGCCTCCGTGTGTCTGCAACTGCAAATGAGAGGAGGGAACACAGCGCAGGAAAGTGGAGGAAAGCATGGAATTACAACCTGTGTGTGCCTGTGAAATGTGTGTGTGAGAGCAAGAGCGACAGAGAGACACAGAGAGAGAGAATAGAAAAGGAAGAAGGATGGGGGATGTACCGAGCCAGTCACAGAGCAGGAAGTGAAGACAGAAAAAGAGAAACAGCGCCAGTGGAAAAGTGACAGTGGATGGGGTCACTGAAATGTAATACACAACATGAAGTTTGTTACAAACGCAAAATCTTCCTGCAGCACACACAAGAGTGAGAGCAGATTTGGAGAAAGAATAAAGTCGCTCTATATGGTTAATACAGAAAAGGACTTTAAAGCTCTTCAGCAGTCTCTGCCTCCCCACCCCCTTTTCTTCATGTTCTCTGCCTGCCTGCCTGCCTCATGCTCTCCTAGCAGCAGCCCTCATGTCTACTTCATGTGCTGTCGGAATTTTCTAAATCACTACACCAGCAAGATAAAAATTTTATTTTACAATTATTTATAATTCATTTTATTGAGCTAAAAAAGACAAATAAATACCAGTAAAGCGCTGTTTAAATAATAGCATGCCTAATAGGCCATGCTGTTATTTAATGTCTAAAATGAGCAGGATATTGTGTTTAACTCATAGTGACTGCTAACAATAGTTGACCTGGCCTGTGAGCAAACCCAACTGGTTTTCCAAGAATTACACTAGATGACTCTGACCTCTGGATAATTGGGACATAGAATGTGATTTTCCTAATGGGCCTTCACTACTTTTAAAGAAACTAAAAAAAAAAAAACAAACTATAGCAAACAAGAAATATGGGACACAAATACAGAAAAATCATTATAACATTTGTGTACATACAATCATAACATCACACATTTTCTTTGGGCTTTGGGAATTATCAGCATTTGAAGTCTTATGTATGTTATGGGATGCTCTTACTGGGAAATAACAGATGGCCATGCAGTGACCACAGCACTTACTCGTCATTAAAATAAAGTTTTTTTGGGGGTATTTACGAGTAAGCACAATGTTCACAGACACATAGACAGAGCATACATGGTGAACTATGTTTAGAAAATCAGAGAAAATTCTCACGAGGTAGTGAAGCTAGCAACTACCTTGAACAAGGCCCAATCACGGAGGATTATTTCCACTTTGTCAAACAGCACAAGCTAAAAAGGTTACAGCTTGACTGAATTCAGTGTTCAGTATTTTGATACAATGTTTTACTATGAATTCGCAGATCAGTCATGCCTTATGTTTCTGCCAAAATTCCAAAACAGGAAATTGTAAGTTCCCATGCTCCTGGTAAGCTAACAGCTCCAGGTAAGTTAACAGCTAGCCTGAATGGGGCCAAGATCAAAGTCCAATTCCACAACTTCAGATAACCTATTATATAAACCTAGTAAACCGCATAAAGTTACATTTGCATTAAACAGTTATGTACATAAAAGACTGTCAGTCTGCAGTCCTTATTATGACCTTCCCATATAAAACATGTCATGTAAAATTGAACATGTTACCATAACTTTGCCAGAGCAACTGAGAAAGAAAAGAAAAGCAGTGATTAAATAAATAGCATTCCACTGAACCACTATAAGGGTTTTTAAGCCATGTTACTTCTTGTTACTTCTCTAACAACTAGTTTCTCTGGCCTTATAAGCTTAGGACGTTTGTTTTAGCACATGGTCAGATTATTGATGCAGACCTAAGGCTACTATGGTTCTCACAGTAAACACCCACAAATGTCTATCTAAATAACCATCATGGTGGTTTAAAGGTTTCTAATGTCACATCTGCATTAGTTGCAATGAAATATTGAAATCTGGAAATGTTTAATGATGGTAATAATAGCTCATCTGAGAGTTTGGTAAGCTAGTGGCTAGTTTGCATAGATAAATACCTTATTTCTAGGCCTACACGTGCTTTGCAAGAACCAAGGAGTTGGTCCTGTCTTTCAGGACCTCGAGAAAAGAAATAAACTCACTCTTTTCTCCCGTGCAATTTGACAATTATTGTGTTTTTGCTCAGACATTTCAAGCGAGAGTGCGTTCTTTGGAAAAGCTGTAATGTTGTCATTCTCACATTCACCCTGGACAAGACTTCCCAGGAGGTCTGCAGTTGGGGTTCTCGTGATTAATGAAATCTCCTGGCTAGGACTAACCTTGTTCTTGCTCTTACCATCCGGAACGAACAAACAAATTTCTTGTTTCCTGTGGAGTATGTAAAGGCCTTTACGCAACATGAGGTTGTTAAAGGTAAATGTAAAGGTAAAAGTTGTTTACATGTGTCGCAGGTTTCAAAGTTATACCACTAGGAATCCCATTATAGGTTTTCCCAGACTGTTGAGCAGCAAGCTGTGGACTGTCATTTTCATTTCTTTTAACTGGCCACATCTTTAAAGCATGGAATCTATTTACTACTTGCTATCAAGAACCGGCATGCAAACATGGCTTGTTGATTGCAGCTAAATGAAACCACTGTGACTCACAGTATGAATATATTGATTTAAAATGTAAAAGTTTTTTGTATGATTATCAACCAGAGCTAGAGATCTATTAGAGTAATAGAAGACTTGCTGCTTTCATATTTAGTCAACTTTTAGAAAACTGCTCTTTTTTAATCATTCAAGTAAGCTTTTCCCCATGAATGTCTGTGCTTAGTCTGCATCTGTCAGCCAAAGCAGAATGAGTGTTTGAGGGTGTTGAGGGTGAGAGTTTAACAGCTTTGCAAAAAGAAGCAAACCAAAATAACTATGATGTTCTTCTATGACTAGACAGTGTTATTTTGGATTTAAGTGGCTTATTTTCATATTTTGCATGTTATTTTCAGTTACTTTTGTTGACATGTTTGGTAAAAGAAATTGTGGAATACCAAAAACTACAGATTCACTGCTAATTGTTTCAACTCCAGGAGCGCTTAAATGCTGCAACACTGAGCTTTCTGGAGCCTCCAGTGGAGCACGTGAAGGCAGCATCGCTGCTTGCAAAAGCAGCAGAACTTTGCTATGTGAATGTGGGGGATGGGAAGCAGCAGCTCTCTGCTCAGCTCAGCCTTTTCTCTCCACATTGCATAGCTTTCTGCATGTACCGCTCATTCTGTCAGTGGCAAACAGCTCATCCTTTCTTTTTTTAAGTTTTACCAAAAAACCAGTAAAATATTCTGGTGTATTTAAAAGATGCACACACAGCTTTTGTATGTTAGTAAAGGAGAGAATGCAGGGTGGAGGGGGCCAGCTCAGCTGCTGTCTGCTTATATAGGCTAAGGGAGGAGTGTGTGTGTTAGCAGATAGAAGGCTGTTAGAGAGGAGGGGGTAGGGAGCTTCTTTTTCATTTTAGCATAAACTTGCTCTTTATTATCAAGGGGTGCAGTCTGTTTTCCTCTTCCTTTCATGCTTTTAAAAAGAGCCCCAAAATCGTCTTTCTGTGCTTTGTTGTTCACAGTCTTATTTTAGAGGAGGCTTCAAAATGTGCTTTATTTTCAGAGCTCACCCTGAAAATGATTGTTTTTCAGAAGTCTATGTAGCTTTCTGCTGCAGTGATTTAAAAGTGTAAAGTACATAAGTTAAATATCTATGAGAGAGCAACATGATGCTAAAGACCTCCCATGCAGCAAGGAGGGCCGTGCAGTTATTTATCTAGTTATTCTTGTTTTGCAGGGATAGAGTGTGTTTCTAAATGCTATGGCATATCTGCAAAGAGCTTGTCAGCAGCCACGAAGACTAAAATAACATGGAAACAGTGATTCTTAAAGTTGATTTAGAAAGCAAAGCCTTATGTTGTGAGATGCTGTAGTTTGTTGCTGATCTTGCAAATGGAGCTTAAGCCTAACCATTTATGTACAGTCTCCCATATTTACATAAGTATTCACTTTTAACAACTTGACACATCACAACTGCAATCTACTGAGCATTTTGTTTGGGATTAATCTGTGACAAACCAACACAAAATAGTGCATAACTGTGATGTAAAATGAAAATCACACATGCTGTGCATTTGTATTCTACCCCCTTTACTTTGATACCCCAAATTAAAAATATGGAACAGCTTTATGGCCTACATGGAAAACACTGTGCAATGGAGAGACTAACCCTCCACATCCCCTTGAATATACTATCCCCACTGTCAAACATTGTGGTGGCAGCAACATGTTATGGGGTTGTGTTCCACAGTTCGGAAAGGGAGACAGGTCAGAGTGGACATTAAGATGTAACAAGTCAATTCAGGACAATCCTGGAAAAAAAACAGAGACTGTACTTGAAACTGGGATAGATGTTCACCAGCAGCACACTGATTCTAAACACCTGGTTAAGATCAAAGCACACTAATGTGTAAGAATGACCCTCTCAAAGCCTAGACCTAAAAATAAGTGAGAATCCTAAGCAGGACTTAAAAATGTATGTTATGGGATGCTCTCCATCCAATCTGACTGAGATTGAGGCATTTTGCATCAAATAATACTTAAAAAAATAACTTTACACTCTACATGTGTAAAGCTTGCAGCGATTTACTCCAAAAGACTTGAAGCTGTATTTAGAGTGAAATCAGGCTTTACAGGATACTATTTTGGAAAAGTGAGGTTAATTACAAATACATGCCAGACCTTTCACATCATTATTTGCAAAGAAAAGTGAAAACAACATTTTGGTGTTCTTCCCTATAAAAGTTATGCCCTACTTTGTGTTGGTCTGTCATGAAAGCCCCATAAAATACTTAAAAGTGTGTGGTTGTAATTTGACAAAATGTAAAAATCTTCAAGGGCTAAATAGTTTGCAAGGGACTCTAACTGGTGTCACCCATTGAGGAAAAATGACCGAAACAAAACAGACATCCCAGAATATATCCTAATATTTCACCTTATGTATGAGTGTTTCCTCTCATTTGAATCATTCAAACAAAAATTACAGTCCTTGGTTGAAGAATTCCCCCCTGGTCCACTGTCACATTTTTCCCTTTGCCCTGAATGTTGATAGTTTATTTTGATGGAGAGGAGGAGGAGAAGGAAGAGGGCATGGGGAGTCAGGTGACAGGCCCCTCCCACGTGCCCCCATCTGTCCTAGGATGATGATTTAGGAGTGTTTACTTGTGCCTCACCACCGCCTCCTTGCGAGGATGGTTGTGATGTATCACCCTCAGCTTCAGTGGGACAGCTTCCTTTGCCATCACCAAGCCAGCCGCTGGAACTTCATCCAGCTCCCTCTTGCTCTGGAATCTTTTCTAAATTGGAAGGATGTGACAAAAGAAGGAGAAAGGAATTTAGAAGGTACATCTTGATGAAAACATTTGTGTTAGATTTTTGTCATGAAGTCAAGACAGTAAAAACGGTCCAGGAATTATCAAAGCAAATTGTGGCTTTGCGATAGTCAAAATTACTATCTCAGTAAATATGTTTAAGCATTCTCAGCTTCAGATAGTAAAAATGTCACTCTTGTTAGTTAACAGGTGACTGATTTTGTCTTTTATATTAATCCTTCGTGATCCAGTCTGGGAATGAAGCCACGCCATCACCAAGACAACCCAATAATGTGGTGTGGAATTTCTTAACTAGAGTGCAGTTGAATTCAGACGCACCAGCGTGGCGCACACCCACGTGCACAATGACCAAACACATCCGTACCTGACAATAATGTACACAGTGAGAATTTATGACTGTCAAGAGTGTGTTGTTAGCGCACACTAGACCCAAATGTGAAAGTCAGTCCTACACTGAAGCTGTCCTGCTGACACACACACAAACAAAGCTCTTGGGTCCTGTCCAGATGGTTGCCAGGCAGCAGTTCAACGCATAGTCTGGAGTGTGTTGAGGAAGGAAGTGCCACTTTACGAAGTGCAGTGGCCATCCGGCTAGTTTCCAAACACGTTGTGTGCGAGCGTGGAAACAGCTGTTAGAACATACACCTTACAACCGCACACCCACAGCTGAAGAATAAATGGGATGTCATGCAGAAAATCACTTATGTTTATCATCCATATTTTTAGGTGCACCTTTTCAATTGCTTGTAAAGACAATAGTGAATCAATGGTGAATGAAAGGGGATTCAAGTGGCTGAATGTGGCATGGTTGTTGGTGCCAGACAGGCTGGTCTTACTGTACTAAAAACTGATGATCCACTAGGGCTTTCATGCCCAACCATCCCTAGAGAATGGCAAAAAAGAGAAAATACTTAGTGTCACCTATAGGAATGAATATAACTTGTTGTGAAGACAGAAAATTCAGCAGTAGCTCAAAAATCACTTGTTACTACCAAGATGTGCAGAATACCATCTCTGAACGCACAGCACATTGAACCTCAAAGCAGGCTACATCTCCTGTCAGCTAAGAACAGAACTGAGGCACAGATTTCAGGTACAATAACATATGGAGAGAATGTTGCCTAGTCCAATGAATCTCAATTACACCTGCAGCATTCAAACGATGCGGTCAGCAGACAACATGAAAGCATGGGTCTATCCTGCTGTGTATCAACAGATCAGGCTGCTGCTGGTGGTATAATGGCGTGGGAGATATTTTTGTGGCACACTTTGGACCCCTTTGTACAAACCGAGCATCACTTAAATGTTTAGTAACAGAGGGTGTTCAGAGCTATGTTTGTATAACATTTAAATGATGCAAATGGGATGCAAATGGTCAGAAGTACAAATAAGCAGTTTATTACTCCAGTTATCATTACATTTTATTCAGCCTGTGGTCATATTGTATTTTGAGGCTGAGGTTGCTGAGAAAACAGCAACTTTTCCACTTGAAACATTAACTTCTGGTGATTTATTTTGGTTTTTTTCTTTCAACTCAGAACTACGACATTTTGATTTCTGTGTACAAATTAAATACTGATTAAAACTGTATTGTTCAACCCAGTGAATGACAGTTGTTTTTTTCAATTTTTTAAAATAACAAAAACAAACAAAAAACAAAGAAAGTCTGAATCCTGTTGGACAACTGTTAAAATGACACTGTGGTGGTTCTTAATTTAGTTCAATTCAATTAAGTTTTTTTCGAGCCATTTCACAACAGGTCATCTGAAGGCACTTTACAAAAGTTAATTCAATTAATTGAAACAGACAAATTCCAAGTCAATTACATACATTCCAAATTGATCCTAGTTATCAAACACTGCAGTCAAGTTCACTTTATTATTCAAATTGGTTAAAACGTTTTCTATGTAAGGAAAACCCCCAACAGATTGCATGGAGCCACTGACCTGTAGCATTCACTCCTGAAACATGTAGCTAAAGTGGACAGTTGCTTGCAATGTACATGTAAACGGAGTGAGCATGTAGCTACAGCATAAAACAAAACTACCCTTCAATAGGAAGAAACCTCCAGCAGAACCAGAGTTGTCTGTGAACAGCCATCTGCCATGACCAAGAGGGGAGACAAAGCATACAAACAAAAAAAAACCACAGAAGTACTGATCCAGGAGTACTTACTATGTTGAAAAAAAGTAAAAAGATAATAGCAGCAATGGCTCCTTCAGTAGCATCATCTAGGAGATATACACAGCTAAGCAGATAGGTTCTGAGCCAGTTTTCAAGTCTAGAGTATGAAAAACAGCACATACAGTGTCATAGTAAAAGCTCAGCCAGTAGATATGTGTAAGAGCAAGACAGGGTTAAACACTGAAAGACAGGACCAAGTATATCATCTGTAAAATGAAACCATTAAGTTCTTGGCAGCAGTAACTGAGCTGATGCCCCCCTCCAGGAAGGTGTCACAGGAGATGTAGCTTCTATGGAGAGAATAAACAGAGAGAGAACATAAAGTTAAAAGCTGAAATAACAGCAAATAATACAAAATTGGAGAGTAGTAGGAGAATGTAGCAGAGTGAGGGAAAGTGGTCATTATGTCCTCCAGCAGTTTACGCTTATAGCAGCATAACTACAAACAGTTCAGGATAACCTAAGCCACTCTAACTAAAAGCTTTGTCGAAAGGTTAGGTTTTAAGCCTAGTCTTTAAGGTAGACAGGTTATCTGTCTAACCTAGGGACTAAGGAAGTTTACGCTTATTTTTTTAAAAAAACCTTCTACCATCACTCTATGTTGTATAAACAAAACACTAGAAAACATCAATGCCTTATAACATGTTTTTTTTTTTTTTCCTACTTGTGTGTTGGGTTAAAAATTGCCTGGAATTACTGAACAAATATCCACACAGGCACCAGCGCTAACACTGACTTTTCTAAGGTGTCTTTAAGAAAGGAAAGAGCCTAGATCACAGTAAGGCAGAGCAAGGTTAAGAGCACAGAAAATAGTGTCTCACCCTGCAAGGACAGGGAAGTGATTGCTCTCATTTCACTGAGGTTGACAAGAAACCACATGGGGGGTCCCTGCTGCGAGGAAAGTCAGCTCTGAGAGCATACTGTTTATTGTTGGCCACCTACGCTGAAAAATAGCTCATTCCTATAAATTACAAATCGTCTTTTCAGTGTTGTAACCATTAAGGCGATCAAAGCAGAGGGCAAGAAGTTCATACAATTTTTATTTTTTTCAAAAAGACAGTTGATATTGTTTGCAAACAAAAAAAACGTTTTTAATGCTGTTAAGGAGAAGTTCATATTCTGGTACTTAAATGTTGAGATTCTAGATTAGGTCTTTATGTTGTGGTACTTTTGCCTCAGAAGAAGACTTACTAAGAGACAAAACATCAGAAAAACAAATAAACAGTTTATTTTTGCAGGCTTCACAAAGTTGTATATGCATGGCAGCCATACTGTGTTTTGAGGTTGAAGTTGGTGGGGAAAAGTGAGACTTTTCAGGATGTACCATAATGACTATTACAGATTATTTTTCTGACTTTGAACTTGACTTCTGAGTACAAATGTAACACACCATTGGTGCTAGTCAAACTAGCAAAACATTGGGTTCTTCATAAAACAGATTATGCTATTGGCTTTATGCTAGTTGCTTGTTAGCTGAAACAATTTGCAAGCTGTACACTAGAAAATGGAGAAGCTGCCAAAGGAGTGAATATGCAGAATGAAACAGCAACATCACATCTACAGAAAGTCAACTTAAAGAAAATGTTAGGAGGTGTTTGCTACATAAGCTGGAACATTATTTTACTATACGTCTCTTTTGAAAATTCACAATATGGACAAACTTCCTTCTATAAACCTTAGAAATGTCTAAAGGTTACAATATTCTCATCCAATCTTAAAATAAAAAAGGATATCAAAGGGATTATTTCAGTTTTTTTTTGGTTTAGATTCTGTCAAAATGTTAAATTTATTTGTTATTTCAACTGTAGTCTTACTGTGTTTATTGGACTTCTTAATACATTTCCAGTCTCAACAACATCATAGCAGTTCATGCAAATGATGTTTTATGAACCTTTAAACCATCGTGGCATTTGCATTGAGCGGGTATTTATGCAGAGGCTGGTGAATATTTACACGGGAAATTGATTTTGGTGACGGTGCAGCAACAATGACCTGCTGTATGAAACGTACTAAGAACAAAATAACCCTCACAGTCAGACTAACTACCTGATAGAAAAGTAAGACTATAAAAGTCAATAATATTGTGTTCATTAAGACTACTTTAATTTTACTTTTATCATCACTTCAATGTCAGTTAACTTCACCAGAAATGTGTTACTTGTTTTGTTGTAAGAATGTTTAACAGATAACTATGACCTCCTACCTCAACTTCCTGTGTAAACAATTGGCTCTGTGTAAGAAATGTGACCGATGCAAATAAGACAATATTTTAAATATTCACAAAATAGTTTTTGCATAAATCACAATAATTAGGGGGGGGTATTTATCTACTTCAGGTAAAATATTAAGTAGTTAAAACCTTTCAAGAACCATAAAATGTTATAATGTTTCATAAATTAAAAAAAGGATAACACTGATCAATGTCATCCCGAGACAATAACACAACAACAGATCGTCTTGAGTCAGGTTTTTCCAGGTGCGCTGCACCACATGGAGACAAACAGGAAAAAAGAACCTTCCTGCCATCTGTAATGAACTGAACTGAATAGGAACCAAACTTAAAAATCCTGAACTCTTCCTATAAACAAATACTTTGTGAGATTCATATTTTATAAAATCTGACAATATAATCTTGACTACTTTGAACTTCATGAACTTCTACAAACAATGTTGATGTCAATTTATTAATACAGCACATTTAAAATCATTACCGATTGACCGAAGTTCTTCACAATTACACCAACAATCATAAAATAAATAAAAACAGAAGAATTAAGACTTCGAAGAACACGTTTGCCTCTCATACTCAATCAGTCCATGGCCAGGGAAAAGAGAAGAGTTTTTAACAGACATTTAAATGATTCTGTGCTCTGACTGGTGCCGACAAGTAGAAGTAAGGTATTCCACAGTGCTGGGACTGGCCACAGTGAACAAAACGTTATATCACTAAAAATGCACAAACAATTTAATCATTTTTACCAGTGCCCTCCTTGACATTTGTGGATTGGTTTTCCTAGCAGCCCATTTCTGATTTGTAAAACTATAATTAAACAAAAAACACATATTTCAGTTGGGGTGTCAGAAGCTGTGTGTTTACAATAAGTAGTTCTATTAAGGGGATCTGGGTTTATTTTAAGG
This sequence comes from Girardinichthys multiradiatus, assembly GCF_021462225.1. Lineage (NCBI taxonomy): Eukaryota > Metazoa > Chordata > Actinopteri > Cyprinodontiformes > Goodeidae > Girardinichthys > Girardinichthys multiradiatus. The sequence continues at coordinate 7,957,978 of NC_061806.1, read as the reverse complement.
GGAGACAGTGGCATAAAATTCAGACATTATTGTACAATGGAGCGGTTAATAAAATGAACCCAAATGGCATGTTTAAGATGGAGCGATCTTACATTGTATTGAACAGCACATGAGCATGTATCAGTCTAAACTGTGTCAGGTCACAAAATGATGAATGGAACACCTGTAAATAGAAAAACAAGCCATTGCATCAGCATTGAAATGACTCTGTAGAAACCACAGAAGCAGTTTCTAGGAAAAAAATTTTTTGTGTAAATTCAGTGTGTTGATACACAGGAACTATGATGAAAAATGACTTATGTGATTCACTCTTAGGGCCCCTGAAAGGCTCAAGAGACCAATCTTCTCACATAGCTGAATTATTTTCTTGTCCCACTTTTTCACACTATTGTTTACTGATGCGTGATTTGTTGTGCCTTTACTCTTCTCTCTTATGGGGACTGATGTGTGTGCTGTTTCAAGCATGACTGCTTCAAGTCATAACGGGCGAAGAGGAGGTAAAACGGAAAGAAAAAAAAAAGATTAGATCGCGTTAGCATGGCAATCTGATATGAGATAGATGCTGGAGTCTACGATGAAACAGCAACAGGGATGTGTCTGAAACACAACCAAAGCCTAGTGAGAAGAAAATGGGAAACAATCGGTATTTGTGCCACATAACCAGACAGTTTGCAAGGTCACATCAAACAGTCAGGTTTGGGAAAAAGCAAACCCTCAAACAATTTTTATTATTTTTTTGTAGTAGGACATAAGAAGAAAAAGTGCTCTGGTATTTTCCAAGTTTTATAATGAAGTAAATACAACCCTGTGTGACCTTGTTGTTTTCTTGCAACATTGTGGAGAACTTATGGCCCACTTGTTCATTAAAATGTTGCTGTGAAGTCCTTAAAAAGGATTAAGCAAGTACAGAAAATACAAGGAACAACGTTTTTAAGTATGTGCTCCCTATCAATTGCTTGAAGCTGCCAACATCAATTCTCTTAAGTTTAGTGTAAACATACAGTAGCTCTTAAAAGTCTACACACCCCTGTTAAATGGACAGTTTTTTTAAACAAAAAAATAAGACCATGATAAATGATTTCCAAACTTTTTCCACCTATCAACTTCTCCATAACCCTCTTGTGGTCACCCCACAGACTGTCTTATCAAATTTAGATGTGGACTCTGGCTCGACCATTCCAACACACTCTCGGGTATAACTATGGGATGTATGCTTGGAGTTACTGTGGTGCTGAAAAATAAAATTTGCTCTGGTTGTTTAGCTGTTCAGCAGACATCCAGAGGTTCTGGATCAAAACTGACTGGAATTTAGAACTGTTCAAGATTTCATCCACCATGACAGAAATTCTTGTCCAATCAGAACAAAAAGCATGATGCTGCCATGACCATACTTCACCCTGGGTGTAATATTTATGTAGAAATGTTTACCGTTGTTTTTGAGCTAAAGATACCTTTCGGATTCGTGGCTTCTAGACATTTTCTCCCACAAGGTTTTGGAACACTTCAGGCAGGCCTGGATCTTTTCTTTGGAAGAACAAGCTTCTGCCTTTCAATCCTACTCCTTAGTTATTTGGAAAATACAGGAGACTGTTGACACATGTAGAACACAGCCTGTCCTAACCAGAAGCTCCTTCTATGTTGCTGTCGTCTCCTTGGCAACCTCTCTGACCAGTTTCCATCTTCTCTTTTAGTTAATTTTGGAGAAACAACCAGTTTCAGTAAAGTCACTATTGTTCCATACTTCTCTAATAATAAATTATTGTCTTTTCTTTGTCATTGTATATAAATAATGCCATGGACCTTTCCATAGTTATGCCTTTGGCTAAATGATGCAAATAAACAAACTGCAGGAAAATCGAACTCGGGCAGCTGAACTTCATTTATGGTTAATATGATTCTCTGTAACTGATGGCAGGTGTATACCGATGAAGATCAAAGGCTGGAAATGAATCAAATGGTGGTTTGCTTGTGTGTAATTGATCAATATAATGTGTTTCACTTAGTGAACTGAGTTACTGAAATAAATGAAATTTTCAATAATATTCTAATTTGTTGGGTGTGTCACATTAAAAGTGGAAATAAATCTAAAACCACTTATCTTTGTATCATTTTTTTACATGAAAAACCTGGCATTTTAACAGGGGTGTGTAGACCTTTTATATCCACTGTATCTGTTCAAATTACTGCAACACTATGTTACTAGCATCCGATGCAATCTACTTATGCCCAGGGGTGAAAGTGACCCGGTACGGTCCGGTACTGCGTACCACTAAAAGATTCAGCGCCGGTACTCAGTACCGGGAAGAGGGAAGAACGGCTGTCTGCTATGAAGCCGTCATCAGAACCAGTTACGGCTGCAAAAACTCACGAGCACACAAAGATCAGATCCGCTACCAATAGTTTAAAACACAACTTAATCTGTTTATAAATATAGCTTTTTTCCCCTCATTCCAAATAGTTTCTGAACTGTTCTGCTATGCTGGAGCTTCAGTGCTCTTTGCTTCTCTCCCTTCGGAGCTCGAGGCTTTTGTGAACGGCCAGCCTTTAAAACGAGCACCGCTACGTTTAATGTCTGTCTGCTCGCTGCTAAATACCTCTGTTAAAAGCAAAGGGAGAGAAACTAGTTGTGGTTCATGTTATTTTGCTGAATTGCAACAACACAGTACAGCTCGAAAACACCACTTATGACCAGAGATTTCACATACACTACACGAGAGCGCATGCGCGCTTACCTCCGAAACAGAACGGTTGCCAAGGAGATCGGTGCATTCGATTTAATGGACTGGGAGATTTTACACAGGTGGTGCACAGACATAAAAAACGCCACTTGCATTAGGACAAGACGAACAATACATCACTTAGCATCTACAGACTTTAAAAAAAACCTCGAAAACAACCGAATTGTCAAATCTTTTAATTTAAATGAAATCAAAACTTTCGCCACTGCATGCATATACAGGGGTTAGACAATGAAAATGAAACACCTGTCATTTTAGTGTGGGAGGTTTCATGGCTAAATTGGACCAGCCTGATAGCTAGTCTTCATTGATTGCACATTGCACCAGTAAGAGCAGAGTGTGAAGGTTCAATTAGCAGGGTAAGAGCACAGTTTTGCTCAAAATATTGAAATGCACACAACATTATGGGTGACATACCAGAGTTCAAAAGAGGACAAATTGTTGGTGCACGTCTTGCTGGCGCATCTGTGACCAAGACAGCAAGTCTTTGTGATGTATTGAGAGCCACGGTATCCAGGGTAATGTCAGCATACCACCAAGAAGGACGAAACACATCCAACAGGACTAACTGTGGACGCAAGAGGAAGCTGTCTGAAAGGGATATTCGGGTGCTAACCTGGATTGTATCCAAAAAACATAAAACCACGGCTGCCCAAATCACGGCAGAATTAAATGTGCACCTCAACTCTCCTGTTTCCACCAGAACTGTCCGTCGGGAGCTCCACAGGGTCAATATACACAGCCGGGCTGCTATAGCCAAACCTTTGGTCACTCATGCCAATGCCAAACGTCGGTTTCAATGGGGCAAGGAGCGCAAATCTTAGGTTGTGGACAATGTGAAACATGTATTGTTCTCTGATGAGTCCACCTTTACTGTTTTCCCCACATGCGGGAGAGTTACGGTGTGGAGAAGCCCCAAAGAAGCGTACCACCCAGACTGTTGCATGCCCAGAGTGAAGCATGGGGGTGGATCAGTGATGGTTTGGGCTGCCATATCATGGCATTCTCTAGGCCCAATACTTGTGTTAGATGGCCGCGTTACTGCCAAGGACTACCAAACCATTCTTTAGGACCATGTGCATCCAATGGTTCAAACATTGTATCCTGAAGGCGGTGCCGTGTATCAGGATGACAATGCACCAATACACACAGCAAGACTGGTGAAAGATTGTTTTTTTTTTTTTTAAGTTGCAGAAGGCAAAAAACCTAGTCAGAAGTAGGCCTATCTAACAGACAATCAGTAAAGTCTTCTTACCTTCATGACTGTAGGGAGTTTTGGCTTTGTTTCTTGTAACAAAAACCAATGGAACTTTGTGAGATTTCAAGACTTTAATTCTGTGTCACAACTTAAAGGAGATTTTATTTCTTTTTAATTTTAATTTTTAATTTTCTTTTTTTCTTTTTAACACTTCAGGAAAGACCTTTTGACAGGGAACTGGGTTGCTGTGGGTGCGGGGGTTGAAGGGGACCCTGCACCACCCACTAGTCAACAAACAGAAAAGAAAACAGAACTTTATCTCATCAATGTGGGAAGGCTGCAAGATAGGAGGCTACAAGGCCTTTGAGAGCCAAGATTATTCCTTGTTGCTTATTACTGTCCTTCAGGGGAAGGCTGGAGATCAGGGTGGTACTGGCTGGGGGTCAGATCTTAAATCTTTCCATTGAAATGCTGATGAAAAGGAGGGCATTCACCTTTAATTGCTCTTTTTGCCATTATTCAGGGCGACACACCTCAGAGCTGAAAAGCTGAAAAACAAACCGCTGAGGCTGATGTGCTGCAGCTGCTACCTTTGTTGTTTTTTTATGCTGGCAGGAGAGGAGGATTCTGAGATTAGAAGACAAAACGCACTGTAATGTGTGACAATAAAGTAAAATGAGGCTGTGCCTATGACTTTCCAGTTTTCTCTATCTGTTGCCAGTTGAGTTGATAAAACATAATCCGCTGTTTCCTCTGAATGTGATACGAGAGCTTACAATTTGGAACGCATCATTTGAAGCGTTTAGGATTTGGAACAGATTCACATTAGAAGGGGGTATTTGAACTAGAACCTTAAGAGACACTGCTAGGCTCATCTCATGCCAAATAGGGCATTTATAAAAGGTTGGCAGAGGCTCTTTGGAGTGAAGGCTGGCAAAGGAATGACGCCTGCGTCCTAGTGCCAACCAAGGGTTTTGTTTGGCGTGTGTCTCTGTAGTATGGCTTGTCTTCTCCAGAAAAACTGGCCCAAACACAGCTTTTGCATTAGGTTCCTGAAGCATTCCAAACTGAAAGTGATTAATTAAAAACCTCTCAGCTTCTGTTTGAGTCGGGGCACAAGAATTAGAAACAATAAATAACAGCATAGGTGCCTGTTTAACCTTGGCAGGGTTAGGGTTCTGGCTGTGAAGACTAGTTTAAAATAAGAAAATAAAAAAACACACTTTAATGTGAAGAGATCCTAAAAAATTAACATAACTGCAGCCAATTTACTGTTTATTTACCCTTTCCAAACACAAGCTTCATGTATTTGTTTGGGATTTTAAATGATTGACTGACGCAAAGTAGTTTATCATTGTGCAGAGCAAGAAAAATTTGGAAAATGTTTTCTAAATGTTTTTACAAATCTTACAAGTGTGTTGTAAACATGGATTCAGCTCCTGTTACCCTGATACCCACCTCTGCTGACTCTTTAGAGGTTGCAGATACTTCAGACTCCACTTAAAGTTATGAACTAAAGACTTGACTTGGACTCCTGATAAGACTTGAGTCTTAGTAACTGTTTTTATCTCATAATGAAAAGTGAAAGGAAGCTGGCATGTGAGCTACAGACTGCAGCTGCTGCATGTTTTACTGTGAAAGGATGCACTTGATTATTAACCAGTGATGTTAGTGAATTATGGGATATTAATGGCTCATAACGATTTGTTCACGTTAGCTGCAGCTTCATAATAATGACCACATGAATGTCTCTCCAACTGAACCCTGTGTTAAATGCCTTTGGATCATTTAGGAAACAAAATAAATTTAACTTACCTCTAACAGTCTCGAATTGTTAAGCTAACTGCAACATTACAAGGACGCTTCAGGCTGAAAAAAATCAAAATAAAAGCACTTCCTGTTGTGCTCATTTAGAAGTTTAACAGTCATTTATTTACTTACTACACTGTGCCTCGTTCATTATCTTGTAATTTATACCTTAAATTTGAAAATTTTTACTCATTAAAACAAAGGTTTTGTACATGGATTTAGAAAATGGTTTCCCAATATTATTAAAAATTAGTGTTAGTGTTAGGGTTAGTGGTGACCTAGATGTCATGGATTTAAAGAGAACATGTTTGTTTCAGTTATCAGAGACTTGTCTTGGACTTGTGGCTGGCTGCATGGTGGCGCAGTTGGTAGCACTGTTGCCTTGCAGCAAGAAGGTCCTGGGTTCAATTCCCAACCTGGGGTCTTTCTGCATGGAGTTTGCATGTTCTCCCTGTGCATGCGTGGGTTCTCACCAGGTACTCTGGCTTCCTCCCACAGTCCAAAGACATGCCTGTTAGGTTAATTGGTCACTCTAAATTGCCCTTAGGTGTATGAATGAGTGTGTGCATGGTTGTTTGTGTGTTGCCCTGCGATAGACTGGCGATGTGTCCAGGGTGTACCCTGCCTCTCGCCCATAGACTGCTGGAGATAGGCACCAGCTCCCCCGTGACCCACTATGGAATAAGTGGTAGAAAATGACTGACTGACTATTTATGGCTGTAACATGACAAAATGTAAAAATTTTCAAAAAGTGCCATTACTTTTGCAAGCCACTGTAACTGATAAACAGGTGTTATAACGCACTTTCTAAAGAAACATTTTACCTAAAAAATTTGTCCATCTGATTTTTCAAGAGATTTTGAGAAATTATTTATTTGACAAATGTTGGTGCCACATATGCAGTTCTCAATGACACCAAAACAGCTCTAGTAACATGTTCAGGGACATCCGAAATGTTTAATTTTAGCCACGAGAGAGCAGTTAAACATGGTTGGAAAGCAAGGGCAAAAAGCTCAAGTTACTTACTTACTATGCCTCATTTTAACCTGCCAGAAAGGCCTACTTTAAGAGGAAATAAAAAAGAGGGAGGAGGTGGTGAAAACAATGCATTTTAAAGGCAGCTCTTCCCCCAGTGAGCCTTTATCTGTCACTCAAAGCCAGCAACGTAAACACATATTATGGGAGGGGTGGCACAGAGGGGTTTCCATAGCCACAGTTTTAAATGGCACGGTGGTGCTGAACACAAAACCTTCGTCTCCTTCCTACGTGTGTATGTGAGAGAGACAGAAGAAAAAAACCTTTTTTTTTTTTGTTTTTTTTTTGCCTTTCTGTTTATTTGCTGTTGAAAAATAAAATCATGCTATGTAGATAGCGCTCGCTATCTGTGCTGCTTCCACTAAGAAAGAAAGAAATAAAAGAGGGAAAGAAAATAAGATAGAAAGAGTGCCTAGTAGACTGAGAAGGGGTGAAAACAGGCACGCACACACACACAAGGCCGGTTATGCAGAAACACAGATTTAATGTAAGGCTTGGCTCTCTGGTTATGAGCAGGGGAGAGAGGAAAAAGCTGGTCTGGACTTAAAGAGAAACACACAAGAGGAGGGGGAAGCAGAGTTTCATCCAAAGTGGAGCTCTGAGAAGATCTGGAGAAGACTCAGGCTTCAGCCACTGGACATGATCTATCTTCTAGTGGCTTCTTGGAAACATGGCAGGCCTTCTCTAAGGGTAAGTGGTGCTATGATCCATTGAATTAACGACAAGGGGGCTTTGGGAAATTCGACCTCTAAACCATAAATAGACAATCCAGCAGAACTTGATGTTTCATTTGAATTATTTCAATTAGATAATACTGGAAATACACTTGCAGTTGTCACTACAAAGATTTTAAACATTTATGGTCTCAGTTTAACAGAAACAAACTACATTGTATTGGGAGTTACTGACACTTAACAGTGTCTGTAGTTGTCCATAGTGCATGGTTCTGCTGGAGGCATCCCGGGTTAACAGCGAGTTATTTCTTTTCACTGTATCCCTGTGCTTGCTCAAGATGATTGATTGCATCAGAATGAAGATTCAGAGCCATATGCTTGCATAGATTGACAGCCATTTATAACAGGTGTTTAGTTTGGAACTAGATTTTAACTGAATTGAGGTGGACTCTGTTATTTAAAGGAATACCTTGTGTTTTTGAAGTGAGGTTCTGAGCAGTGAGGTGAGGTTCTGAAAAGGCTTTACCCCGCAATAGATGAGTCACTCTCCCAGCTACCTCTGGCTGTCATATATCACCAATCAAGCCAGCAATATCCTGTACAAATCTGAGTTTTGGGAATGCTTTATCATCTCATTCCAGTGTTTTTCTTTTTGTGTTTAATTATATGGACCAAAAACTAAACAAATTCCAGAGTTTTAAACATGGCACCTTACTAGGTTTTGATTGGTTGCATGTCTCCGTGAGCCCACTCCTTGCTCCTGACCATAACAGTTCTTTCTTCTGGTCCAGCTCTGGGTTGGTGTTTAGAAACAACCAAGATATGCCCAGAGTTTGTAGAACCAGCACCAGTTCTGAACAGCAACTGGTTTGATGGAAAAGAGGTTATTGACTGCCATTGTCCTCATGCGCCTGAGAAAAGGAAAATATTTTGCGGGTATGGAAAATGGATAGATGGAGAACAAACTGAAAAGAAAAATAGCTCAGTGTTTAGCTTTTAAATCAGTCTAGATAAATTGAATTACAGCTTTAAAGCTGTGCAAAAATGGCATTAGGTCAGTGTTGTTTGTTGAGTAAATCACCACTGGATGTTCAGTTCTTTGGCGGCCAATGCAACTTCTCCCTTGGAAGTCTTTATTTTAGTAGTATAAAAAAACATAAAGGTTTTAAGTATGAATAGTTTGCCAGTGCTTTGTATGGTGTGTAAAGGGTATATAATTCACACAGGCAACATTAAAGCCCTCTCCAAACCCCTCTGATTCTGCTTCTTCTGTCATCTCTGCTGAAAACCAGGTAGGAACCCTTAACTGTGGCTTCTCACCCACCGCTTAATCTTGCCCACAATCACATTCAGTGACAGGCGCACAAAGGCATCCGGCGAGCCCAACAAGTCTCTCCTATTATATAACCACTGACAGCTGGGCTTTTCAAAGGAGGGGTGAAACCCCCCATCCGTGTGGCAGCACTTTGTGTCAACCAGATCTGACAGTCAAGAAAAGGACCTGGGTAGAGGAAAGGAATTATCAGGCCAGGTGGGGGCATCCAGCTCCAATAAAACATGTGCTAAGTGACAGAGTTCAAATCAAAACTGCAGCATGGACTAGCCTCTAACATTTCCTTTTGGTCCATTATCAAATGTCATGTAAGATGTGGCATCAAGGTAGGCATTATTAAGGCATCAATAGACTGAGAAAATATATGCCCAAAAAAAACCAAACAAACAAAAAAAAAATTTATATATATATATATATATATATATATAATTCATATATATATATGAATTTGTTTTGATTTAATGATTTATTTTAGAAGTATCACAAATTGTCTAACTTAGAAAATGACTGGATCTTTCTCTTTGCTGACATGCTAAAAACTTTCAATGGTTGTATTTCAACCATACTCACTTTAAGGGAGGTGCACTGAAATGTAAAAAGAAAAAAAAAAAAGATAAACTGTGGGAACAATACATAGGTTGGTTTGAAGCCAAGGGGGTGATGTCTTCTGATTGTTTTTCTTAATATGTCATTCCTTTGAAACGTTGGCACATGACACTGAACAGAGGCACTCGAATGTTTGATTAAACTGCACATTGTCTCCCTTTAGGCCTGCGAATGGAGCTTTGATGCTACAAACACACAGCAGAGCGAAAGGAGCCCAGAATAGCAGGGGGACAATTGACAGGCGGTGTGTTTGCCACCCTTTCTGAATAGTTCCCTGTTCTCCAGAGAAAGAATCACCATCAGCGGTACCATTCCAGGGCAGACATACTGGAGATGCTGTATATGATGAGGGCCATTGTAAAGGGCCTGTCCATAATAACATATTATGGACAGGGCCTATATTTGGCCAATCAGAGATTTTCTGCTGTATTTCTACCTCCTGACGACACAAGGCCCAGTTTGTACATACACATTCTGGCTTTCTGTGCTGGTACAGAACGTTCCGAAGATCATGGCTCAGATTTCTTCCCAAAGAAAGGCAGATATGGTAGGTAATGGAGGTAAGACAGGTAACTTCCAAAGCCAAAAAAATGACCAGAACCGTTCTAGCTTTGTGTTGTGTCTGTTACCATTGACTTCACATGTAAGTCAAAAACTGGGAGGAAAGAGTGAACAATTTCATAGTAAACACAGGCTACAATTGCCTAGAAGTGCTTTAGCCTGCTAATTAGTGTTTTAAAAATTTTGTTGTAGTTCATAGTCATCGCCACCTGCTGGCACAGCATATATTCTACAGTACTTTTGACCAAGAACAATATTTGCTAAAAAAATATTTGTAGAATTGTAACTGGGTACAACAATAGCATGGACAAAATCACGTTATTGGACACACAGGGTCTTTCACAATGCTGTTCATCAAAACTATATGCCGTTATTAAATGACGTCCAATGACGTTTTACCGTGTCTGACTTGAACATTAAAGGCTTCAATATTAAAGACGGTTTTTGACCTGAAGGTATCCCAGTTCACCAGCCACCGGTATAACCAGTTTCTTTCCCTGTGTAACGTCTCACTGTTGAGCCAAAGACGGTCAAGTCTACATAGAGGTCATAGTACAGCAACAGTTCCCTCCATCCACAGACAGCTCATTAGTAAACAGGAACCAGAAATATCCAAATATAAAGCTAAGTGATGCATTTTGCCAATGTGATTTATTAGAACATACATGTAAGACGACAGAGATCGCTGGTATATTTCATTTCTTTGTTTTCCTACATTTAAATGTGCTTTTACTTCAGATTAGAATTACACTCCACTGCGGGTTTTGCAGGGAGCCGGTGCCTCGATTTACTGTGCGCTTTCAGCTCCGCAGCACTCACTGCCAACCTTCAAGATCCTTCCGCGGCTCAGTTGTGAGTGAGTGTATGTGACTGTTGTTTTACAGCACGAAGCAACAACGTTTCTTACACGGTGCCAAAAACAGCCAAAAAACCCCACCATAACTATTTTTTGAATTCTGTTAACGGCATTGTGAACATAATAATTTTAAAAATGCCCATGTAAGACTCGGGGAACTTGATGCACTATTTCGTCCCAGCTGTCCTGTCTTTGCAACGCATACAATACATTCCAGTGTTGTTCCGCGAAGTGACGAGGCTCTGCCTGCCTGCTGTTCCTGTAAACTCCCGCCTTGACTCAACGAGCGACCGAGACAGAGACAGAGCCGGAGAACAGAGTGGAAAAGCCCTATAAAACAAGCAGGCCCGCAGCACCCACATTATTCTGTTAGAGAGCGCACATTGGACTGGTTGAGTGAAGAAGACTGCAACAATGTGAGAAAATAACAGCTCATACTTATCACAAGGGGGATATATTATTGAATCAGATGCATTGTGTAACAAATGAGGTTATTTTAACATTTTAAAGGGATAGATCAGGATCTAAGATAATTTACCTGTGGGATTAAGAAGTAATTCTTTAACCAAATAAAGTTTTTTAAGTAAAGTTCTGTTAAAAGTTACAAGCAGGTAATAGCTTACCTTCAGTGGATAACGTCTGGTATCTTTCTTTTGAATAAATCAACGTTTGTTGGACATACAAGCTGAAGCTAATAGCTACTCAAAGAAGGGTCTAAGATATTTGTCAGAGGACATTTTTTAACAGCCTGATAAAGGGTTTAGATCAAGGTGTGCAGGTGTTCGACAGGCCCAGTCCAAGTCCAGGCCTAAATCCAACTGAGAATCCGTGGCAAGACTCGGGAATTGCTGTTCAGAGCAATAGGCAAAAAATTTGATCAAATGTGCAAAGCAGTTAGAGACATACCCCAAAGATTTGGAGCTGGTTTTGCAGTGAAGGTGGTTTTTAGAAGGATTAATACAAATGTATTAATTAATAGTTTTTAGATTTTTATTTTCCAAGTCAAACTGAAAAGATGTATCAATTTCCTTCCACTTCTCAATTATGTACTACTACATGGTAGACTATTACATTCAAATACATTGAAGTTTGTGGCTGTAGCATGTCAAAATATAAAAAAGTTCATGAATACATTTGCAAAGGTAGTCGCTAATCAACTGATTGCTAATCTTACTAGTATGAGTTGAACACCAACACATTTCACCGTCTCCTAACATGAGGTTTTGACGTTGTTGCAGCCATGTGACTGATTTTATTCCTTCTTGGGTGCTTGAATCTCATCAGCTTGTCAGCTTTGCATCTTAACCCACAATTCATTCAACATCAGGCTCTGAGCGATGTGATGCTGCAGTGTGATGACCAGTGTGTCAGCAACTGGTCAGAATTTGCGCAAAACCAGATTCCACTGCCCCTAAGTGACAGTTTATGATCTTTGATTTGGTATGGTTGGAACATTGCCTGGCAACAAAACTTCCCCAAGTCCTGAATGAAACAACCATCTGTTCCCCAGCCCAGTAAAACTGAATTAATTTGACACAGGCCCTAACCATCAAATATAGCTGTAGGTTGATTTCTCTTTTAAAACCAGAATGGCCAAAAGAAAACATAGGTCACTAAAAAAGCTGAGTGAGCTAAGGTGAATACCTTTCAAGTTGATTTGAGGTTTCTTATTATACACTTGGCCAATTTGTATTGGAGAATGTTATTCTTAAGTGGAGACGAGACAAAAGATAGGCTATTATTTGTGTTGAGTGTAAAGCAGGTTATGACATCCTAATCCCCTTGTCTGGAATGCTGCACAATGGTTTCCGACCATTTCTAGTCTGACTTGTGTAGCAAAAGTATTTACCATCTTTTGCCACATTTTGCCATGTTACAAACCCAAGCTTCAGAGCATAATTGTGAAGTGGAGGGAAAATGAGACATAGATTTTACAATGTTGTGCATTCTTCTTTGCAAAATAGTAGAAGCTCAGTCTGACTGGATGGTGAGTATCTGAATTACATTTCGTTCTAAGACAGTTTAACACAAGAATACGCTATGATCTAAACCATTACTTTGTGGCTCTGGTTGTATGTTGTCCTGCTGGAAGGTCAACCTCAGTCTAAAGACTATTGCAGCATCTAACAAGTTTTCTTCCATTATCCTTTATTGAGCTCTATCCCCTTTTCTATCAAATGTGATAGAAAATAGTTTCTCTATGGGAGTGGTGTGGGTTCCATGGTATGTGCGGTGTTTGTTTTCTGACACGGACAGGATTTTGCCATCAAGTCAAAACACAAGGTTTTGGTGCATGGCTTGTGGCAAACTGCAAAAAGAGCTTCTAATGTATTTTATCAATAGCTTTCTTCTTGCAGCTCTTCAACAACGGCCAGATCTTTGGAGTGCACGTCTGATATCATGTCATATACATTTACCCGGTTGACAGATTTTCTCACCAGAGCTGTGGCAGCCTCTCTGATTAATGTTCTTATTGCCTGCCCTGCCAGTTTAGCAGCTCGGCCATGTCTCGGTTGACTGTGGCACACTCTTTCCATTTCCAGATGATGGATTAAACGGACTTCTGTAAGATGTTCAAAACTTGGGTGTGAATAATTTTGCCAGGAATTGTATTTTTAATGAAGACCATGTTGAGACTGAAACATACTATCAAGTAGAGGAAGAAGACAAAACCTACTTAGTAATAACAGATTCAGGTGAGTTGCTTCAGCTCCTTCCTGCATGTCTGTGACCTTTTGCCTGCTCCTCTTGACCCACTGCCTGCTCCTTTTAACTCACACAACAAGCTATTCTCCTAGTTTTATCCTCCCTGCTTCATGACTGTTAAACCTATGCAGATTGTTTTACCCTCCAATGCACGTGCCCACACAATACCCACTGAGAGGGGATGGGAGTTTTAGGTTCACCGCTGTGACCCCGAGCACAGGGGTTTTATTTTGTGTGTGTGTGGAGCTAACCTTGTATCCCATTCGCCACCAGTGGCTTGAACCTTACAGCTGAGCACAAGGCACACTCCTGGGCTCACCCTGAGAAGACAATGGAGCACCACGCTGATTGGCAGGCAACTGTTGTTTCCCTTCACACAAAGTGGAGACGTTCACCAAAGGATGAATCCTACATTTATGGTGATCTTTTAGCTTCTTTTTATGTTTTTCTTACTACCTTGATGCTAAGGGACTGGGCCTGACTTACCATAGACTGCTTTAGACGCTTCCTTCAGAAATGGAATCTTCTGGTTGGTGAACAGCTGGTTTTGCTCTTCCTGTTTCCTTTTGCTTTTCATGATAGGCTGTAGTGGTGGATGTGTTGGTGCACTACATCTCAAGGTGGCAAAAGGAAATCCTTTGTTGAAAGCTCATATCCCAATAAGGTACACTAAAGTTTGTGATTCTAGTGAGACACAATGTAGGAAAGTTTGAATGGTATGAATCATTGCGCAAGGTGCCGTATTATTCCTCCTGAAAGCAAAATCAGGATGAAGAAACACTAATGATTTCAGCACAGGAGTGTTTTGATTATCAGAACTTTCTTTGTAACGCTGCTTTAGGTAAGTAGCTTTCTCCCCTGGTCTTCCCTGGTCACAAGCCGACTCCTGGGACCAACTAAGAGCTCCTGGTCTTGAGATCTTAGAGTTCTACTGGGGATGCGTGGATGTAAAAACTTGTTGAGATAAAGGCATTTAAAAACTAAAAGTGAAATCTTAGAAGCAATTCTAAAAGAAACAGGCAGCCAGTGGAGGGAATACAAAATTGGGCTAATATAATCATGTCATCTTTTCCCCACACAGGCTGCATCCAACATGGCAGTGGCAGCATCATGCTTGTTTCAGCAGGGCCTAAACAGTAATTCAAATAGAAAACAGATGGAGCTAAATTCAGGAAAATCATGGCAGAAAACCTGGTGGGGGTTGCTACTATATTTATTTATTTATAACAATAATCTCAGAAACATTTTTTTCAATTTGTTGCATGCTACCCACTTTACAAAATAATGAAAATAAATAAACTGATTCAGTTTGATTTGGTTTGGTAAAATGTATTTCTGCAAGACCAACTGGCAGAGAAGGGTCAAGAGGAGAGGATACAGTTGTTTTGCCAATAATGGATTTATTCTTTAAATATGTCCCAAAGATCTTTTCTGTTTTGACAGCAAAACAAGAAAAAGGTCTGTAACTCAGTGTGAGGACTGGATGTGGAGAAAAGCGAACAAACAGCACCCTCAAAGCAGTAGTGGGTGGGTGAGTGTGGGAAAGAAAGCAGAAGATTGGAGCAGTGGCTCCGGACTGACACCCAGTGGTTTCTTGAACACAGTGCAGGACAGGGAATCTTTGAAACGCTTTGTTTTTATGGTTATTCTTTCATTCCAGCGTGCCTCCAGTAGTGTGCACAGCAGATATTATCAGGAAAATTAACCACTCTCAGAATTTCCAGTCACCTCCCTTGAACCCTCAGCTTTCGCCTGCATGTGAATGAACTGGGCTGCCAGAATCTCCTGGATCTTTCATCTAGTCTGCCATGAATGGCTAAAATAATTGAATAGGGTGACCCACACTCGGCAGCTGAAGTGGAAGATAGATTCTGATCCCTGTAATAAGTAGGGCTCAATAAGTGCTGGAGGAAGCCCCTTCTCCACCCCAGCACAAGAATGACTCGGTCGGATTAAGGTTGAGGAGTTTAATTATGAACAAGTAAATGAAGTTCTTCAAACCTCTGTCTCATAGGGTAATTTTAGCTCGAAGATGGTAGAGGGTGATTTGGGCTATCTTTTTACTCTCTAGTCCGCTCGCTTAAACTGAAGCATCCTCTGTCACTTGACAATCAGAAGCCTTGTGAGGGATGAGGAGGTGAGATGCACGGAGGCGGGTGCAGGAGAAGGAGACGGGGATGAAGTGCCACTTAGGATATTGCTTCATGGACTACTCTCCTCGTTAAACTCATTGCTGTGGGCATAAATACAGCCAGGCGTCAGATGATTTATTGACGCGTGCTCCCTCTCCTCCGTCTTCCTGCCTAACAAGGTTGTGGTCAAAATACCAACAAAAATATGCAGAGAGCTGGTGAGCAATTTGTAGTAATGACCATAAAGATCTCTCCATTGATTGGCAAACATATAACTATATATTTTTTCAAAATGGACATTCATTTTACTTTTTCATTTTCTATCAGAAACAAGCTTCTTTGTTGAATGAAAATAAATTTTAGTCTAAAAGGGAAGTAGATAATTTTGGGCTTACCTGTACATAAAACATAATCTATAATAATCAGATAATCTATTGTCTATTAGAATTACTTTGAAATAACAGACTATTTAAAGAGGGAATGCTTATTTATTCACATTAATGTACATAAAAATGTTCATACTTCCTAAACTGTTTCCCATTTCGTCAGACTACAACCAAATCAAATCAAATCAATGTATTCTATTGGAAAGTTATGTGAAATGTTTTGAAAAATGAAAACGTAAAAACAATTTTATGGCTTTTCTTTTTCAACAGTGGCTTTTGTCATGCAACTTTTAATAAACTTTCTTGTTTCTCGCCCCTTAGTTGTGGATATCAACAGCTTCTCTCGATTCATTATGGATCTTGGGTGATTCTCCTATCAATGCTCTCCTTGCCTGGTTTGTCAGTTAAGGTGGAAAGCAATGTCTTGGTAGGTTTGGGATTGTGCCATACTCTTTCAGTTTTTAGATAACGGATTGAGTGCTATGTGAGATGTTTGTTTCAGAGCTTTGGTCTTTGTTTTAGAACTTCACTCTGCTTTAAACTTCTCCACAATTTTATTCCTGTCCTTTTAGTTGTGTTCCCTAAAACCTTCAGTCAGAGCACCTATGGAATGGTTTAAATCAAAGCATATTTACATGTCAAAATGGCCCAGGCAAGCCCAGTAAAAAATTCAACTCAGAATCTCTGGCTTAAAAACATTTATTGCATAGAAGACTGGACAGAAATTCTCTAGATGTGCAAAGCTGGTAGACAGATACTCCAAAAAATTCCCCCCAACGTCCTCTGGACAGGAGTGACTCACTGCTAGGCCCTAGCATTTGGCAGTTACAGTACAAATTTGGGCGTACTTATCTGCTTGTCTGGCTTTTGTTTACCTTCTACACTGATGACACCCACATGTATCTGTTGATTCTGCTCAATGATTCAAAACCCTCTACACACATTTCATGTCAGTGAAATCCACCCACATCTACAGCCTCTCTAACCAGAGCTATTGGCCACCCTACTTCAGTTTAGTCAAAATAGTAAAATGTTAAACTTTACTTTTTCAACCTAAACTGTAAAACAAAAAAACAGTCATAATTGTTCATGTTAAAATGTCTTGAAGATTTGTCTCTGACCTTGTCGCTCTAAACCCCAACATGGCTGAACCTCTTGGCACAGTCCTCTTTATCTTGCTTCTTCACACAGGTTTGGAAATGTACATGGTACTGATGCTTATTGGAAGCAAATATTCAATAGAACAATCTAAGATTCCCCCAGTGGGCCCACCACCTGCAGGGGGAACCGTGAGGGACCGGTGCAAAGAGGATTGGGTGGCGGACGAAGGTGGAGACCTCAACGGCCCGATCCCCGGATGCTTAGGCTGGCTCTAGGGACGTGGAATGTCACCTCGCTGGGGGGGAAGGAGTCTGAGCTTGTGCGGGAGGTCGAGAGATATCGACTAGAAATAGTCGGGCTCGCCTCCATGCACAGCGTGGGCTCCGGAACCCATCTCCTTGAGAGGGGTTGGACTCTCTTCTACTCTGGAGTGGCCCACGGGGAGAGGCGGCGGGCTGGTGTGGGTTTGCTTGTTGCCCCCCAGCTCAGCCGTCTCGTGTTGGGGTTTACCCCAGTGGATGAGAGGGTTGTATCCCTGCGCCTTCGGGTTGGGGAGAGGTCTCTGACTATCATTTCAGCCTACGGGCCGAGTGGTAGTGCAGAGTACCCTGCCTTCTTGACGTCCCTGTCGGGGTTGCTGGATAGTGCCCCTCCCGGGGACTCCATTATTCTGCTGGGGGACTTCAACGCCCACGTGGGGAACGACAGTGACACCTGGAGAGGCGTGATCGGGAGGAATGGCCTCCCCGATCTGAATCCGAGTGGTGTTTTGTTATTGGACTTCTGTGCTAGTCACGGATTGTCCATAACGAACACCATGTTCAAACATAAGGGTGTCCATCAGTGCACTTGGCACCAGAACACCCTAGGCAGGAGGTCGATGATCGACTTTGTTGTCGTATCATCAGACCTTCGGCCGCATGTTTTGGACACTCGGGTGAAGAGAGGGGCTGAGCTGTCCACTGATCATCACCTGGTGGTGAGTTGGATCCGCTGGAGGAGGAGAAAGCCGGACAGACTCGGCAGGCCCAAGCGCATAGTGAGGGTCTGCTGGGAATGCCTGGCGGAGCCCTCGGCCAGGGATGTATTCAACTCCCACCTCCGGGAGAGCTTCGACCAGATCCCGGGGGATGTTGGAGACATAGAGTCCGAGTGGACCATGTTCTCTGCATCTATTGTCAATGCTGCTGTCCATAGCTGCGGCCGTAAGGTCTGCGGTGCCTGTCGTGGCGGCAATCCCAGAACCCGGTGGTGGACACCGGCAGTAAGGGATGCTGTTAAGCTGAAGAAGGAGTCCTATCGGCTGTGGTTGGCTTGTGGGATTCCTGAGGCGGCTGACGGGTACCGTGAGGCCAAGCGGGCTGTGGCAGAGGCAAAAACTCGGGCCTGGGAAGAGTTCGGTGAGGCCATGGAGAAGGACTACCGGTTGGCCTCGAAGCGATTCTGGCAAACCGTCCGGCGCCTCAGGAGGGGGAAGCAGTGCTTTGCCAACACTGTTTATAGTGGGGGCTGGAGACTGCTGACCTCGACTGAGGACATTATCGGGCGGTGGAAGGAGTACTTCGAGGATCTCCTCAATCCTGCCATCACGCATTCCGTGGTGGAAACAGAGGCTGGGGACTCGGGGTTGGACTCTTTCATCACCCAGGCTGAAGTCACCGAGGTGGTTAAAAAGCTCCGCGGTGGCAAGGCTTCGGGGGTGGATGAGATCCGCCCTGAGCACCTCAAGTCTCTGGATGTTGTAGGGCTGTCATGGTTGACACGCCTCTTCAACATTGCGTGGCGGTCGGGGACAGTGCCTCTGGACTGGCAGACTGGGGTGGTGGTCCCCCTTTATAAGAAGGGGGACCGGAGGGTGTGTTCCCACTACAGGGGGATCACACTCCTCAGCCTCCCTGGTAAGGCCTACGCCAGGGTATTGGAGAGGAGAGTCCGACCGATAGTCGAACCTCGGCTTCAGGAGGAACAGTGTGGTTTTCGTCCCAGCCGTGGAACACTGGACCAGCTCTATACCCTCTACAGGGTGCTCGAGGGTTCATGGGAGTTTGCCCAACCGGTTCACATGTGTTTTGTGGACCTGGAGAAGGCATTCGACTGTGTCCCTCGTGATGCCCTGTGGGGGGTGCTCCAGGAGTATGGAATCGGGGGCCCTTTATTAGGGGCCATCCGGTCCCTGTACGAGCGGAGCAGGAGTGTGGTCCGCATTGCCGGCACTAAGTCAGACCTGTTCCCAGTGTATGTTGGACTCCGGCAGGGCTGCCCTTTGTCGCCGGTCCTGTTCATAACTTTTATGGACAGGATTTCTAGACGCAGCCAAGGGCCGGAGGGGGTCTGGTTTGGGGACCAGTGGATTTCGTCTCTTCTTTTTGCGGATGACGTGGTCCTGCTGGCCCCCTCTAGCCAAGACCTACAGCATGCGCTGTGGCGGTTCGCAGCCGAGTGTGAAGCGGCTGGGATGAGGATCAGCTCCTCCAAGTCCGAGGCCATGGTACTCGACCGGAAAAGGGTGGCTTGTCCTCTTCAGGTTGGAGGGGAGTTCCTGCCTCAAGTGGAGGAGTTTAAGTATCTCGGGGTCTTGTTCACGAGTGAGGGAAGAATGGAGCAGGAGATTGACAGACGGATCGGTGCAGCTGCCACAGTAATGGGGGCGCTGTGCCGGTCCATTGTGGTGAAGAGAGAGCTGAGCCGAAAAGCAAAGCTCTCAATTTACTGGTCGGTCTACGTTCCTACCCTCACCTATGGCCATGAACTTTGGGTCATGACCGAAAGAACGAGATCACGGATACAAGCGGCTGAAATGAGCTTCCTCCGTAGGGTGGCCGGGCACTCCCTTAGAGATAGGGTGAGGAGCTCGGCCATCCGGGAGGAGCTCGGAGTAGAGCCGCTGCTCCTCCACATTGAGAGGAGCCAGTTGAGGTGGCTCGGGCATCTATACCGGATGCCTCCTGGACGCCTTCCTCGGGAGGTGTTCCAGGCACGTCCCACCAGGAGGAGGCCCAGGGGACGGGCCAGGACACGCTGGAGGGACTATGTCTCTCGGCTGGCCTGGGAACGCCTTGGGCTCCCCCTGGAGGAGCTGGCGGAGGTGTCTGGAGAGAGGGACGTCTGGGCGTCTCTGCTGAGTCTGCTGCCCCCGCGACCCGGTCCTGGATAAGCGGAAGACAACGAACGAACGAACAATCTAAGATGTAGGAACGTTATGCACCCATAATTTTGGGGGTTCATTTTCCATAAATCATTGTTAATCTGTGATTTCTTTCTGAACTAAAACATGACATTATGGCTCCTTACACAACAGTGCCTTCCTCAGTCTAGCTGAAAATAAATCAATATAATTGTGACCTAGACTTTAGGATTGTATGACTTTCTTGAAATGAATGTTCAAAGTTCTAAGACTGCCCCCAAGTGATCAAATAATTATAAGCTAAATTAAACAAAAATAAGTCATAATTTCACTTTTAGTTAGAAGCATCCAGCATGCCGAGGTGAGTGAAGCATCTGCACAGAGTACTGTGAGATTAAGTAAAGGTATAATTGCATTATTGCTGTGATAACTGAGTTGCAGTTGCACTGATTTTGTAGTAGTGGTGCACATGTGCAGTACGTGTGAGGTGTGCATCTTCTCCATAGTAATACATTTGAATTCAGCTTGACATATTAGCAGGCTTGCAGCCAACATCCTTCTGTTCAGATGGTGATGCGTTGGGTCTACTTTGAAATGAGTATCTTGATGAATACCCTTCACATGAGAGAAATTACAACTAAGTTTATATTAAATGATGACTTGATACTTGTAACAAGGTAAGCCTGAACAACACATGTCCAAACATGTCCGTCTATGGGCTGTCCGTATTATGTTGAGGTCCTCCTGAGGCCATCAATTGAACCACACACACGGATGGAAAGAACATTCATACTCCATGCAGAAAGCAGGGCTTTGAACTCAGGGCCTACTTGCTGCAACTGCACCAACAGCCAGGTCCCATTAATTGTCTATACCCATGCTTATCAATGCAGAGTCGTGGCTGTCTGGGCGGGTGTGGGGTGTGTGTATGTCTTGTGTGTGTGTGTGTGTCTGGTTTGGGTCTACCTGGACAGGGCAAAACCTACCACAGGGCAACACAGAGATACACAGCACAGACAACATTGTTTGTCCACGCTCCATCCTAAAGGCAACTCAAGGTAACCAAACAACCTAACAGTTATGCTTTTGGACTGTGAGAGGAGCACTCAGAGAGAACCCACGCATGCACTGGGAGAACATGCAAACTCCATACAGAAAGACCCCAGGTCAGGATTCGAATGCAGGACCTTCTTAATGAAAGACAGCTTTGCTGCCCACAACCTGGTGCTTGCAGTCTTTATTTCCGTGCTGAACATGTGGGGAACCAGTTCACAAATCAACTCTGACCTAATGCAAATCTTGAAGGCAGACTGCAGCAGGAGGGAATATAACAGCTGTATGACTCTGTTTCTCAAAGAATTGCTGCTTATAAATGTATTGGAGGGGTGTCACATCCTGCATGCCAGAGCAGCCTGTGCCTGTACTGTGCCAATTTGGTTTTATATTTAATCTTACATTAAAACCATAGCAATGACCTATTAATAAGTACATCATTTTCTGAAGCTTGTAGATTGTATACTAGCATAAACATTGATTAGGCTAAACCAACAGGAGTAAGAAAAGACCTAACAGAATTTTGACTTATAGAGTTTGTGAAAGATCATTTATACATGATGTCAGACTTTGATAGGATATTTATTAGATGCAGCTCCCGAGGGCGCTCTCTCAATTGTTTACATGTCGATCATGAAGTAGGATAGTGTTTGAAAAATGCTCAGGGACTTTTGAAAGAAAAGAGACTAATCTTAATCAAATATTGGGAAGGCACACTTCAAGCCTTTTACATGTCCTCCACATCAGTAACGCTTTAGTGAATACCAGCCTTGGATGCTGCAGCATGGTCTGGCAGTAAGAAACAGAGAAAATGAAGAGAAATTGTTGTTGCCTGCTTTTTGACGCAGAAATCTGCCTCACTGGTTGAATACAGTAATTGTACATCTCATAAGCTGTCAGCCTCATGTGGCCACATGTAATTTCTTTGTCTCTGTTACTCCTCCCTTTCCCTCGCTCAGATTTTGCCCTCCTTGCTCATCCTATCCTCACAGCGTCGGTTCCCTCAGCGGTTTGGAGGGTGGCACATCAGGACTGATTCACTCTGACAATGAGCCACTTGCGCTAATTTACTCATTAATGCTAATATGATTGACATTTCATTTCAGCACGCTCCCTTCCCCTGCCACTGATAGGCTTGGTCGAGGCAGCCAGTAATCACTGACAGGACCATTAAAGGGAGATTGCATGCAATTATCTCCCTAATTCAGAGGGTTCTTTTAATTTGGCAGCGTAAAATTGTCAATCTTGGAAGTGTAATCGGCTTCATTCCCATTTAAGAACGGGACTAAAAATAAATAAGAGGGTATGTTTCTCTTCCTTGTGGTTTGATGCCAAAGCAGATGCAGAGACAGTAAATGGATGGATAGAACAAAGACCCTGATGAGGGATCTATCTATGCTAACAGGAAACAGGGATTTGCACAGAAGCCAGAAAATAAATCTAATATTGTTTTGTACACAAAGTAACAAATAAAACACATTCCCAAAAAACATATCCTGGCCTATATATTGCATACAAAAATGTATAAAAATTGGATCTGTGCTTTTAGAGGCCCTTATATAGGATTCTGGAATCTGATGGCAAGCTCTAGAAACAGTGAGATTCAATTCGTCCCAAAATGGAAGAAGATGGGATGAGAAACACTGCCGGATTTTTCAGAATGGAGGAAGAGACACTTGGAAACAAAGTAAAACAGACTGAGGAGACTGTAGCTCAGTGGGAAGAGTAGTTGTCTTCCAGCTTCCATTTGCCGCATGTTGATGTGCCCCATTGCAATGTACTTAAACTCAAGCTTCCTACCGATCTGCGTAGTGATGTATGAATTTGTTTGGGTTTGTGAGTTTGATTGGGTTAAAGTGGTTCTAGTGAAATGTGCTTTGAGTGGCTGTATGAATGGAAAAGCTAGGTATTAATTCAGTCCATTCACATACTGGGTGAAACACCCTACATACTGCACTGCATGTTAGACAATATTTTATATATATTTATATATATATCTTATATTTATCTCCTATTCACAATTATTTTGTTTAAAACTGACAAATAAATAGTTATAGATCTATTACTTGTGGTATTATTAAAGTCTGTTATATCCTGAGAAGCAATAGAAAAGAGGAGGAGTTATGCTTTGCAATTAAATGCTGTCTTGAATGGATGCAGGCCAACCTGGTCTTCTTGACTTGAACGTGATAATACATCTAATGCAAACAAAATGGTAATTTAAGTTCTTGTTAATTGATGTTTCACAATGAAGACATTTTATGTGTCAGGTGTGGTTCTTGGAGTTGGATCCCAGAATGATGACAGGCAGGCAGGAGCATAGTGATAAAAAGGTGTTAATAAATAACAAAAAAAAAACAAAAAAACACAGCAGGCAAAAACATGGACATAGGCTAGGTAAACGTTGGGGACATGGACTGGCTAGGCTAGGCTTGGCATAACAAACAGTATTGAACAGGTTGAAACAGTGAGACTGATAGACATAAGCAGGTGGACCGGATGAAGGCAGAGGCAGAGAGTGAAACGAAAACATAACTGGAACTACGCAGAGCTCTGAGGACACAATCTAACCAAAGGAAATTCTTACAAAAGTATCAGAAGATAAAATTTACCATTAACAGAACAAGTAAGAGACAAAACCTAAAGGAATAAACTAAAACATCCCTGGGAAAACATAATCATGAAAAGAGGAAAAACCCAAAATAAAACTGAAAAACCTTTAAATCATGACTAATAGAAACAAATTCTGCATGGACTGGCTACTAATATTGCAAAAGTTGTGCTTTAAAAACAACTAAAATATTCAGCCTTACCATCCCTACTGATGAAGGTCAAGTAAAATGAAATGCCAGAAGAAGCACTGGAGCACTGCTCCTCCCCCAACAGTTGCTTTGCACTGCTGATCAGCTGGCTAAAAGAATGCTACTAAAACTTCACTGACAAAAACCTTGGCTGTTTGGACTGTTTCTGTTTGTAAAATACACTTTATTAAGGTAACATTGCTTTAAAACTACAGTTGGCAAGCTATGAGTGTTTAAAGCAGCCCGATGCTGGCTTCACATATCATTTTAGTAATTCTAACTGACCTAAAGCAGTAAAAATCTAAATTAATGTCAGAAAATTAGTGAAATGAGGCTCATGAAAACATAACATTGAAGATTAGAATATTACATCAGACCAATAAAAAATCTTTTTTGATACAGAAATGTGGGCTTAATGAAAAATATGCTTGATACACAGAATGATGTTTTCAAGCCTTTATTTCTGTTAAATATGAGGACTTTATGCTTACAAATAATAAAAACACGACATTTGAGATTAGAATAAAAACTATTTTTAGTACAGAAATGTCAGCTTATTGAAAAGTATGGTTAATACCAGCTTTAAGGTTATTATTTTCAAAAGGTAGTTTTAATCTGATAAATATACCTCATTGGAACTCATATTTTAATTTACTGAGATGCACTTGTAAGCAGTTATTTTATCAGCAGTGAGGCAGGGCAAGATAAATGTATAGCAACTTTATTTACAGGGAACAAAATAAAGAACAAAGATGAGACAAATTAAAAACACAAAATTCACCAAAAGAAGAATAGAAAAAGAAAAGTCAATGAATTATTTTAAAGCTAATAAAAAGCACAGACATGAACTGATAAAATAATCCTTGACTTTTAAAGCAAAGCTTGTTAAAATCAGCTTTTCAATCCTGATTTAAACCGTTCCCACACATCTTGGGTTTTCAGGGATTTATTGTCAGGGCTGAGGAGCCCTGAACCCTTGTTTAGTTCTGGCCATCGGAACATTGAGGGAACAAGTCTTTAATGACCTGAGGGGTAAACAGGGTTCGTAGCTGACCAGCAATTCTGAAATACATTTAGGCCCAAGACCTTTCAGAGCATGATACACCATCAACAATATTTTAAAAGCTATCCTTTTATAAAGAAAGAGCAAGCACCATGATCAATTTTCCCGGTTTTGATCAGGACTGTTGCAGCAGCATTTGGATGAGTTGTTGCTACTTGAGTGATTTTTTACAGAGGTCTGTATAAATATTACAATAATATAACCTACTGAAAATAAAAGCATGCACAACTTTGCATAGATAACTCTTGTTTTTAAGGTGGTAGTAGGCTGATTTAGTAATGGACTTTGAGTAATTGTTAAAATTCAACCAAATAATAAGCCCTGATTCAGATTACTTAGTACTGTCAAAATAAGGTGAGATCTTTCCATGTAATCCATGCAACATTTATTAACTGCTCACAGTTAAAGCCATAAAAATTACAATAAATATCCTTTTGTGTAATCCATGCAATAATTATTAAAATACACAGTTGAGGCAGTAGAGAGTGAAACAAGCATATTCTTATATTCTGGGACAGAAAGTTTGGAGAGGCCTGTGTGGAGCCACATATTAACTGTCTTATCTTTTGAAGTGTAACCAAGGAAATGATGTATAATGATTTTCCATTTTCTACAAGTATTAAATGAAATGAGTAATCTTTGATTATCAAGTTAAAAGACGTATGATTGAAATATGGTTAAGAACTGATAATTAAAGTAAAAAATCAGCTATATATGAAAGAGATATAATGTTGATCAGTTGTGAAGCATGAATACAAAGAATGAAGTGATGGTTTTGTAACTGTGTTTTAAAGTAAATACAGAAAGCTGAGAAAGGAATGTGTAATATTGTGTAAAGTTTAAGACTGAGCTGATTAGGGAGAGAACTGTAGGATGACTAGGAGTGACGAGAGCCAGCTGCATGCTGACAGCGAATCTTTTGAAGACTAACGCAAGGAAGGGAGGATGAGACTCCAGCCAGCTGCGTGGCTATTACTGGTATCTTCAAGGCCAAAAAACAGCACCAGTTGGATGGAGAGCTGGACTGAGCAATCCCTTTAGACATAGGGAAGTAGGAGGGAGGGGTTAGCTCATCGGATAACGAAAGTACATTCGGTGTACTCAGCCATCTGTCGGTGTGGACCACTATTTTTGTAAGTGCAGGCTACACACTTTTACACACTTTCTGTGTTTGTGTGTGTGGAGAGGGGGATCATTCCCCTTGCTTGATTACAGGAAATGCACCATTCTGATATGCAATTCTGACGTGCAAATAAGCAATGGAAAACACCTTTACTACACAAATGACATAAGGTTATCCCTTCGTTTGTTCATGGTGCATCTGTAGGCCATGCCAACCTGGTCAGAGAACTATATCATCCATGTCTAAAACTGACTGAGATACATGTTGGCTTATCTATTGCTAAACTTGGTACCTTTTTGACAAAAAAAATAGGTTCCCACTTCAAAATAATCTGAGCCATCTTATTAACATGCTTAAGTGTTACATTAAGCATGATTTTTTTTTAAATGTTATTTCAACGCTACCCTCCATGAACAACAGTTCAGGGAAACACTCTTTCAAATTTTAACCAAGAATTTTAATAATACATTGTTTTAGACAATATATTTTGGAGAGAAAAACCTTTCTTATTTATTAATAAAAGACAGAAAGGTATTATCTCACCTTATGCCAAAAAATGTCCTGCTGGAAACTTTTGCCGTTTTTTGTATGGATTTTTGATGTGAACAATTAAAAAAAGAAAATCCTTAAAATCAGAAAACTTCCTTTTTTCCCAATATTTGCATTCTTTAGCTAAAGCCACAGTTTTCAGAAAAGTTACAAAGGATCTTTGAAAAAACCTTTCAGTCCGGAAAACAATACAAGAAAATCTATGATATTTCATATTTGCCACAGTACAGTAGAATGTTACTCATAAATATTTAAAAATGGGTCATCAGGGATGACTAGACGAGACTGAAACTGCTCAAACCCAGACTGCAACACTGAAGATGCTGCAGAAATATGCAACAAGTACTGACTGGATTCTGCCTAGATTTTCTAGATTTTGCTTATGTCTGGACTGAGATGTAGGATTGAGACACAGAAGTATTTTCCTCCTAAGAAAACAACCAGACCTGGTTAATGTTAGACTTTGTGGGAGAATGTGTCACGGTCTGAAGGTACCAAACTGGAGCTTTTTGGTCATAATTCATAAATATGTTTGGCACAAAAAAAAACAACACTGCATAGAGCTAAAATAACACCGTACCCACATTGACACATGGTAGGACAGTATCATGCTCGGGGGATACTTTTCTTCTTGTCTACTAGAAAACCGAAGATGAAAATGGATTTTATTCTTATTAGTGATTCTCTGCATGCAACAAAATATTCAAAAGAATGACCTGATTTCAGGAAAATTAAAGTTTTGATTTATTATTTAATGCCAGAGTCCAAAACTACATAAATTTGGCCAAACGTCCTTGGGGTCCACTGAAGACAGGTGTTCAACAGATATCCTCCTATTTGGATTTGGAAAACTTTTTTCTCTTTATAAATTTGTTTGTTTTTCTGTTTAATTGCTTACCGTAAATGTGGGAAAAAAATTCTGAAATTATTCCAAACCCTAGGTTAGGATGTTTTGTGATCTGTGTATATAATTTGACATGGGTTAGTTATGGAATGTCAACATACTGCTGCACGTTTTTCAGGGGCTTTGTAATAGAAAATGCAAGACAAGCACAAATTAACTGTCATGATGACAAAATGATGCTGGTACTCTGATATCATCCAAATATGCAGCGAAAGACAATGTGCTGTTTCATAGAAAGAAATAAGAGGAAATATAATTTCAGTCTTTCTGTATATAAGTATAAATTCATTATTGTACAGCATGAACTGCATTACAGTCACTCTGGGTGAGTGGTGTCTATGCAGAAACTATTCCCCTCATCGCTACATTCAATTTGTACATGCAAATATCCTGACCTGTACATCTGACTGCTGTCCTTGTGCATGTTTCAGAGAGAATTGGTTGACTATAGGTAATTTTAATTCAATTCAGACATGCGTTCTTGTGTTTCTATAGTCGTGAAGTCCACAAATGTCCATTTAAACCTTCACCAAAACCTTAAGCATCTTGGTGGAATGCCTAACTTAAATTTTTACTTTATTGCAACAACAAGGCTGAGCTTGGACACTAAAACAATTTCATAGGGACTGGTTTAGGTCCTCTCAAAACTTTCAGACACCACAAGTACTGTGAAAATACAGAAAAACCAGACGACTTAAAGATGCACAATACCACCTCTGACCCCATTCTACAGTGACTATTTTCAGGATTCCCATATAAAGGAATGATCTACCATTTCCTCACAGGAATGTGGAACTCCTCAACACAAATCTCATTCAACAGCCATCAACCGACCCTAGAGAAACTAGAGCCAGAGTGGATGGCAAAGGCTGTGAAAAAGGGAATCTACATGAATAAGAGAGCAAACCCTTCACATTCAGTGCAGGAAAATGGCTTTTCATGCTCTGCTCTCAGAGAAGCCAATTGATGCAATGCATAGCACGTCCGCTCTGCTCACTCACTGCAGGCGATTCAATTACCTCCAATGCAAATTGGCCGAGGCTTTTATTTCTAGGAGGCAACCCTGGTTACCCATAAGGCATCTCATTTGAGAGTTCACCAATTAGGGAGCTAATGCATCTCTCTGTCATGGTTTGGAGTGAGAGAAAGACACTGGTGCAAATGAAAGCATCTCATTTAAAGAGCGAGAACGAGGGAAAGAGGTCCAATATGAAACCAGACTCACTTATCTAAACTTTATAAACCCTAATGAGAGGTGCTCAAAAAGTTTTACTTGAAAGTCAAAACCTTCCTTAGATGCTGCTGCCATCAGATTTTACAACTCTGCAAAAGTGTTCAGACTCCCAAACTTTTCAAATATTTGTGAAGTGAAAGATAATTAAAATAAAATCCTTTACTCTAAAGCAAATCCAGCACATCCACTTGCCTATAGAAGATGCCTAACAAGTTGATCTAACCAGGTTCCAAAACAATATCCCAAGCTTTGAACAACTCAGAGAACGGTTCAATTGCTAACCTGAAGATGAAAAGAGAATGGCACATCTGCAAACCTGCCAAGACATGGCCGTCCACTTAAACTGACAGGCCAGTCAAGAAAAGCATTATTCAGAGCAACAGCAAAGCGGCCCATGGTACCCAAGGAGGAGCTGCAGAGATCCACTCCTCAGGTGGGAAAACAAATATGACAGGACAGCTCTTAGTTGTGGGCTCCTCAACTCTGACACTCTTTACCCTTAATAGCGGTAAGAAGAAAACCATTGTTAGCCATTAACAGTCTACAGTTAAGAAATGATTCAAACCCCTAGCAGATTTAGGTTAAATACTGTCACAAATGACTCTTGCAGAGGACCCAAATGCAGACAGGCAGGAGCAGCACGGTGAGTTAAAAAGATTTAGTTGTGGACTTGGGAAAAAATGAGGTGGTACAGGTGAGCAGAATCTACTGATTGCGTGATGGCTGTGGCAGAGAGTGGTAAACATTATATATGTATATATATACAGGTCCTTCTCAAAATATTAGCATATTGTGATAAAGTTCATTATTTTCCATAATGTCATGATGAAAATTTAACATTCATATATTTTAGATTCATTGCACACTAACTGAAATATTTCAGGTCTTTTATTGTCTTAATATGGATGATTTTGGCAAACAGCTCATGAAAACCCAAAATTCCTATCTCACAAAATTAGCATATTTCATCAGACCGATAAAAGAAAAGTGTTTTTAATACAAAAAACGTCAACCTTCAAATAATCATGTACAGTTATGCACTCAATACTTGGTCGGGAATCCTTTTGCAGAAATGACTGCTTCAATGCGGCGTGGCATGGAGGCAATCAGCCTGTGGCACTGCTGAGGTCTTATGGAGGCCCAGGATGCTTCGATAGCGGCCTTTAGCTCAACCAGAGTGTTGGGTCTTGAGTCTCTCAACGTTCTCTTCACAATATCCCACAGATTCTCTATGGGGTTCAGGTCAATTGGCCTGCCAACTCTCCTGACCTGAACCCCATAGAGAATCTGTGGGATATTGTGAAGAGAACGTTGAGAGACTCAAGACCCAACACTCTGGATGAGCTAAAGGCCGCTATCGAAGCATCCTGGGCCTCCATAAGACCTCAGCAGTGCCACAGGCTGATTGCCTCCATGCCACGCCGCATTGAAGCAGTCATTTCTGCAAAAGGATTCCCGACCAAGTATTGAGTGCATAACTGTACATGATTATTTGAAGGTTGATGTTTTTTGTATTAAAAACACTTTTCTTTTATTGGTCGGATGAAATATGCTAATTTTGTGAGATAGGAATTTTGGGTTTTCATGAGCTGTATGCCACAATCATCCGTATTAAGACAATAAAAGACCTGAAATATTTCAGTTAGTGTGCAATGAATCTAAAATATATGAATATTAAATTTTCATCATTACATTATAGAAAATAATGAACTTTATCACAATATGCTAATTTTTTGAGAAGGACCTGTATATATATATAAAATAAACCATGAGGAGAGTACAAGAAATAGAAGAAACTAAACCAAAAACCTACAGATTAGAAATGTTTCACTCTATGGATAAAAAATAATTCTTGTATCTTTTGTCCCTTTTCCACGGGTTCTACTTCTCTGGCTTCAAACCACTAAGCCTGTTTTGCGACCGTTTCCGTTACAGGCTTTTCAGGCTGTCTTGGTTGTTCATCAGCAGGTCCCATGAGCGATGAGTAGGTCCGAAATGAGACGTAAACAGACTACTGTTCACTGGTTGGAAAATGAGCTCGTGGCTGGAGGTTAAAGTTATAACTCCTGCTCAGTGAGCAAATGGAAACACAGCAGCTTTGTGTGGAGAAGAGTGAGATCGAGCGGAGTGGAGCGGTGTTGTGCTGGAACTGTGAATGGAGAAAAGGCATTCAATAATTATGGCTTACAGATAATAAAAATCCAAAATTTTGTGTCTCCGAAAATTAGAATATTACGTAAGATCAATTAAAAAACTGAATTTCTGAAAATCATCCCCAAATCATCACTCACGGTGGAAACCTCAAGCAAGGATTTCAAGCAACATGGATTCTGTGCCTCTCCACTCGTCCTCCAGACTCTGGGACATTGATTTCCAAATGAAATGCAAACTTTACTTTCATCTGAAAAGAGGACTTTGGACCACTGAGCTGCAGTCCAGTCTGGTTCAGGAGTGGCTTGACACACAGAATGTGAAATTTGTAGCTCATGTGTAGGACTTTTCTGTGGGTAGTGGCTCTTGATGTGCTGACTCCAGCCTCAGTCCACTCCTTGTGGAGCTCCCTGAAATTTTTGAATGGATTTTGCTTGAAAATGCTCTCTTGGCTAAAGTTATCCTAGTTGCTGGTGCACTTTTTCCTACAAAATATTTTCTTCCACTCAACTTTCTCTGTTTTAACTTTTTACAAAATTCCAATTTTCTGAACCACTGAATTGTGGGTTTTTATTATCCGTAATCCATAATCATCAAAGTTACAAAACAAAAAAGGCTTGAAATATTTCACTCTTATGTGTAATGAATCTATAAACAGTATAGGTTTTACTTCTGAAATGAGTGACAAAAATGGTTTCCAAGTTATTCTGATTTTTTGAGCTGGACTAAAAAGGTCGGATTGCTGTAATGCCAATTAAACTTTTTCCATGGATCATTGAGAAAGGTCTAAATCATTTTAACCTGCTATTTTGTAATAAAGTGTAAATTAAAACAATATGGGTTTTTACTTTCGCATGGTGCTGTAAATAAACGTATAAGTTATCAAATAATAATGCAAAGAAAGTATAGTTATACAAGCATCTCATACGTGTTCTTGTCTGAGCTTAGACTTTATTGTTTATCCAAACCTCCACATGAATAAAACATACCATCGTCCTTTTTGCAGCTTGCTGTTGTTTTATATCAATCATTCACAAAGCTGGGCCTGTAATTTGATTCTCTGTGTAATTTTCATGACAGCAATAGCAGGTTCACAAAAGTATGTGCACATGTGTATTTCTGTTGTCTTCTATGTGATTTGTGTTTTGTCGTTAATCTTGAGGAGGCTGTTGAGAAAGAAATCCATATTGTGCACATATTGTTTGCAGTTCACATTCAGAAGATTGAATTATTCTAGCACACATAATAGGGAATAACATGGAAGGCAGCAGCAGCAGCAGCACGCAGTAATCCCCACTGTGACCACCAGAGGGTGACTCTGTGGTTTTGAAACACCATCAAGCAAGAGGTCACCAACTCCAGCCAGCTTCACTCACCAAACTCCCTTTAATTTGGGAGCACGTCTCCTGATTTCTAGCACATGACTCAAACAGCTGTGTCTGAGCTGGGCTCTTTGCAGTTCAAACACTCCATGTGTACAGATGTTTTCCTTCTTCTGTGTAACAAACATCATCACAGAAGATCAATGAAGATGTCACCAAACCTTGAAAGAGTGTCAGCAGCTGTGCCTTTCATTAGCAGCTGGAGCAGCAGTGGCACGTCCTGGTGATCAGCACCAATCATCTGGTTTAGTGGAGGAGCATTATGACCTTCTGTGTGTTTTATTTTATTTTCCAGGCCAAATCAAGCATTCTGAACTCCTCTGAAGCAGATATATGTGATGCAATCTATATCTACAGTGCCTTGCAAAAATATGTATACCCCGTTTGCTGCATTTTATCACATTATAGCCACTAATCTCAATGTATTTTATCAGGATTTTTTATGATTAACAGAAAGTTGTGCATTTTGCTGCAATTACAGAGAAATATTTTTTACCACCTTGCACAGTTAGAAATTTACATTTTTGATCATTCTTTGTTGCAAAATAACACAACCTTGGTTAAACTGCCTAGAAAGCATCTGTGAGAATAATTGTCCACAGATTTTCAGTTGAATTTACTGTAGGTTCATACTTCAACTGGGTCATTTTAACACAGGAATATAGTTCGATCTAAACCATTCTATTACAGCTCTAACTGTGAGTTCAGTAAATGAATCAGTGATTATTATCACAAAGTCACAGGACACTCAGCAAAATATAAGATAACAATTCAAAACTCAAAACATGCATGTTAAAGCTAAACAGGAAAAAGGAAAATAAGAACAAGCACAACAGACAGATAAACTGGTGCCTGATCAGTCATAGCTTTATATGTGAGGGTTAATGTGAATTCTGAAGACACTACACCAACACCACCATGATTTTATGGTGGTGTTGGAATGGTGTTGGTACTTTTTTGCCATACATTGTATTTTGCATCTAAGCCAAAAAGGTCAGTTTTGGTCTCATTGGACCAAACCTGGCTTGTACCAAAGTACAATAGGATTCCTTATAACTTTCTTTCATCAACTGCTGTTCTTCCATATGGGCCAAATTTGTGGAGTGCATGACTACTTGTTGCCTTGCTGTTAAGATTCTCCCGCCTGAACTCTGGATCTCTGCAGCTCCTCTGGTGACACCATGGACTGCTTCTCTAATTAATCAGAATCAGCTTTTTTGCCAAGTGTGTGCGGACATACAAGAAATTTGGCTTCGGTTCCACTTTGCTCTCAATGAAGACACTTATTTTCAGAAATATAAAAGTTTAAAAGAAAATCTTTATGTAAATATGTTTATACACCGTTTTTTTTTTTTTTGCAAAAATAAAGACATGGTTGAATTGTGCAAATATGCACAATTATATCTCATATATTTCAATCTAAACACCTCTGTTAAGTGTTCATCAGAGAGACAGCCTGGGCGAAGAAAATGTCTTTGTTTGCAGAGATCAGCATCTCCTGTGTTGGACAGTCCTTGCTGGGCCTTCTGCTGAACATTGTCTATGTGTGAGGACCTAATCAGGTCCTGAGAAAGGGTGGTTCCTAGGAACCCGTAGTGATCCACAGTGGTCTCAGCGTCATTGAATATGATGAGTGTAGGCTGTGTGGGGTTGTTCTCTAAAAGTCCACAGTCAGTTAACTTTCTTTAGTGGGTTAAGCTCTAGGTGGTTCTGACTGCAGACTCACCATCACTGTCCTGGATAAGTCCAATAACTGGTGTCATCTGCAAACTTCAGGAGTTTCACAGACGGGTCCGCTGAGGTGCAGTCATTTGATGATGATAGTTCTTGAGCAAGCGAAGATGCTTCCCACTCTCACCTGCTGAGCTTCTCAACCTCACCCTCTGCTGCTGGTGGTCAGTTTAGGTGGACAGCCATGTTTTGGTAAGTTTGCAGTTTTGCATTAATCTTTTCATTTTCTGATATTTTTTTTATGTATTCTGTCTGGCAGAGTAGCATTCAGAATTGTTGTCTCAGTGCCAGGAAGAAGCCCAACAGATTTACTTTCACAAGTGGAGCATTATGGCTAAAGCTATATTGCTCCGCTTGATTTATATATAAAAGAAACTTTATCAGAAACTGCTTTGGTATCATTTCAATTGCAATGGACACAGAGATGGAAATGAAAAGGGAAAAAAAGAAGCAAAAAAAGGAGAGAGGTTGGGCAAAAAGGGAAAAGAGAGAGAAGGAGAGAACAACAGAGGAGAGAAAGAAGGATGAAGAGAATACAAGATACTAGAAGACTGCTTCTACACCTGCAGAAACATGAATAACAACAGCATTGTTAATGAAAAGTGTATGGTACTAATGAATTCAAGATGTACTTAGTGGTAAGTGCAGCTCAATATATAACATCTGTGTATCTGTTAACACCTGAATCTAAACACTGTTGGGTATAAGTGTGAGCCCCCTTGTGTATATAAGGTTTCTCCGTTATAATATGCAATAGTGAGTATGAGAAGACTTGACCCCCCCCCCCCCCCCCCCCCCTCCCCAAGACTCGAATCAGACACAGAGGAGGACCACCACCCACAGAGGAGCAGAGGAGAACACCATGGGAACCACCCAGCAGCCACAGTGCAGAAGCCCCAGGGAGGTGCAGTGATGAGCCCACAGGGCCCGCCGGTCTACGCTGGAGCAAATCCAGCCATGGACCCAGAGACCCGAAACCCCAGGACATATCACTCCCCAAGCAGAGGCCTGACAGGGCCCAGGGGTCCAGGCCCCGGCAAGCAGACACCGGAAGTGAGCCGGCACACACCAAAGCACCCAGCCCCAGATACCGAGAACCACAAGTATACCAGTGGGCAGATAATGGTTTAAACAGTGCTATGTGAGATGGTCAGAGCATGGGATATTGTTTTATGATTTAGAACCATGTCTCATTATCATTCCACATTCCAGTTATCCATACTGTGATGCTGGAAGAAAGCAGTTTTTAATGAGGGCACTTCATCAATGTTCCTTTAAAAGTAAAGTTAGATATTCAGATAATCCTCTTGTGTCTTCTAAGTCAACTTTCATTTTACTTACATGGAGGTTATTTGAAAGAAATGTTGCTAACTTGCTAGCAGAAAATTAGGTATTAATTGAGTAACCAAGAGGCAGAGGTGGCAGTATTAAGAAGGCTTCTGCATTTCCTTCAATACAGACACCTGATTGAATCAGAAGCGTAGCTTCTTTTAAAGGCTGGATGACTGGACCACATAGAAGTAAATGACATGATTTTTCTTGTACTTTATTGAACATTTATCAGCCCCACTGATGATGCATATGATGTAGTTTTCATGCTCATCTTTCAGTAAAGCTGCATTTACAACAGAAAGGTTTGTTCACGTCTGTGACTTCTGGGGGCTGCTCCTGAGCTTGATGGGGTTGGGTTCCCTTACACCTCATCAGAGGCTGCCTCCACACTTCTACAGGTCACTAGGAGCAGAGATTCCTGCAAAGTCAATGATTTCATAGAACTGGCTAGACTTCCATAGATACATTTTTACCAATTAACATTGTATATTCAATTTTTGAATAAAGATTTTGATTGTATTGTACTATAAATAAGATGGAATTGGACTGAATGCCCTTTGAATGCTATATTTCTTCAAATAACTGTTACAGTAGAATTAGGATGAGGGTTCTTCTCTTTTCTCTATTTCTGGTTGAGTTGTAAAATTGCCAACAGTGCAACACACCCCAGCAGGTATCTGCTACCTTTACTGCCACCTGGGACAAAACAGCTTCAAAACACATAAACGGGAAGCCCACTGCGGAGATGGGAGCGCCGACCAAGCCTATGGCCTGCTCCCAGCCTCGGTGGCTCCCCCTGCAACAAAAGAGCAGACGGTGATTCCAACCTGACTCTTTTGTCAGGGTCCACATGGGGCCCTGATTAAAACAGTTCAACTCACAGCAGGGGTTTGCTGGCCCGCCCCTTCCCCTGACAGCAGCCACTTACCTGCAGCCTTCCCATGGAGGAAACAAGCAGGAGACACATATCTGTTTGATTTTCAAACTGTTAAAACAAAATCCTTCAGTTAAAACAGTGTGTAACCTGCAGCAGGTGTAGAAATCCATCCTTTGAAATAAAGGAGCAGCTCAGGGACTCAAATGCCCCACCAGGCGAACGTGTGAAGCAACATGTTTGCTTCTGTTGATCTTTTTGCAGCAGTTCACGCTGCACTTGATAGGATTACAACACGCTGAGGCTGTGGATCTTTCTCTCTGCATAGATTCCCTCTGTTGTTGCTGCATTTAGCTCTTGTCACCTCGGAAGTTCAAAGTGAAGCGAGGCGGTCCTGGAATGGGTGACATTGTGAAGGTGTGAGAGTGTGTGCGGATTCTCTTTAACCCTTGGTTCTCGGGTGTTGATTCCACATTCTGAGATGTTCGACAACATTGCAAAATCCCAGCAAAACTGTACTTACTAAACTCGGTTTAAAACCAAGTGTTTTCACACATTTTGTGCTGCTTATTGGCCTCTAGTTATAAGTAAGACTGATAAAATTCACAAATAACTTTTTGTAAATCTGAAAAGTTAGATACAAAAGTAGCATTTGACACAATCTGTTTATCTCCTAAAGCTGCAGACGAAAATCTTGTTTGTGGAAGCTGGAAACAAAGCTAACATTTTTAGCTGATAATATCCTACATGCATAACATTATTAAAAAACAATAAAGCAGAAGTATTTATACCCCTTTTTCCATTTTCCGTGGTACAACCACAAACTTCAACATATTTTATTTTGATTTTATATGATGCAAAGTAGCATATAAAAGTGAAGTTGAGGGAACATCATGAATAGTTTTCTTTTACAAATGAAAATCTGAAAGTATGGTGTACATTCAGCCCCCTTTATGCTGATACCCCTAATTACAATCCAGTGCAACCACTTTCCTTCAAATAGTAAATACCTGTGTGTCAATCTGAGTATACATTCAGCTGTTCTGTGATGCTGTCAGAGATTTGTTACAGGACATAGGTGAACGAACAGTGTCATGAAGACCAAGCAGACAGGTCAGGAGGAAAGCTGTGCAGACGTTAAATGTCAGATTATAAAATAATATCCCAAGCTCTGAACATCTCACAGACCGCTGTTCAATCATCATCTAAAAAATGGAAAGATTTGGCTGTTCACATAAACTGGCTGCAGAAGGAGAGCATTATTAAGAGAAGCAACCTAGTTACCCATGTAAACTGATTAATAATTATTCAAGCAATCTACAAATTTGACCTTTATGGAAGAGTTGCAAGATAAAATCAGCTGTTTAATGAAAGCCCTCAGAAGTCCCAATTACAGTTTGCAACAAGTCATATAGGGGATCCTGCAAACATGTGGAAGAATGTACTCTGGTCAGATGAGACCAAAAAAAAGTTTGGGCTGGCCTGCTAAATGCTCTGTGTGATCGAAAACTAACACTGTGCATCACCCTGAACACACTGTGAAACACGGTGGTGGCAGAATAATGCTATGGGAATACTTTTCTTCACTAGGGAAGCTGCTCACAGTTGATGGGAACAAGGATGGAGCTAGATACAGAGCAATCCTGAAAGAAAACCTGTAAGAGGCTGCAAAAGACTGCAGCAGAGATACAGCGAGAGCTACAAAGGAATGGTGTAGATCAAAGCATGTATATGTGTTAGGATGGCCCTATGAAAGCCCAGACCTAAATCCTGCTACACTTAAAAATTGCTGTTTACAGATGCTTCCCATCCAGTCTGACTGACCTTGAGCTATTCTGCAAAGAAGAATGAGCAAAAAATGTTGCCTCTTGTAGAGACATACTTCTGAAAACTGGCAGCAGTAATTGCAGGAAGGCTTGGGGTGACAGAATACAATTTCCATCAGCTTGCAGATTTTGTTTATTTGTTAAAACATATGCATGTTTTACAACCATGTATCATTTTTGTTCAACCTCACTGTCATCCCAATGAACATGGAGGTTTGTGAATGCAGCGTGACAAGATGGGGAAAAAAATTAGAGAGAAAAGAAAACTTTTGCAAGGCACAGTACTGTTGTTAGCATAACATGGGTAATATCAGTCAGGGTCAAAGGTCAGAGAAGCATCGGGACCCTCAGCATGCACACTTCTTTTTATGCTTGGCTTTTTGTGCTCCTAAAATATGTTTTTAAATTACATTTAAGCACTCCAACCTTTTAAAATGGTTAAAAAAAGAGTGGACTCCAAACTTTAAAGTGACCCCTGAACTACTGAGACATACCTGTCATGAAATTAATGAAATGAGTTATTATAAAGTCAGCTGGGTTGGACTTTTAAAAGAAGAAAGAGAGGGTGCAAAAAGAAGAGACACTTCAAGATGAAGGGGCAGTAGAAGAAAAGGGGCAATTACTGCTCCTTTCTTATGGAAATGGTAATGAAGTGGTACATGGTGTTGAGGACAATAGAGGGCCACAGGCAGGTTGAGCGTCACCGTGTAAACTGCTTCCTGTTAGGGAGCCATTTAGTCCTCACTTTTACTGACTAACAAGCCATCTCCAGGCCAACTACAAAGAGGCGTCCCCATCAAAGCTGGGAGGCTGCTGGTGTCTGTGGAGCCCAGATAGGCTTTTCCCAGGCTGGTTCATATCTAGCACAGTCGCTGCGTGTGCAAGGATCATGTCTTCCTGCCTCCAACATCTCCCAACAGATGCAGAGCGACATCCTGAGAGTTTTTCTAAATGACTTCAGCAATTAAATGTAACACTGACAGTACACAGCAAGGCCAAAAGCAGAAAACGGTCTTGTTTGGTTCCTTTATTGGAGCTATTTTCATACAAATAACCCCAGGAAATTGTGACAGATATTGAAGCTTGTGAATTTTTTAATATATTTATATTTTAAAGACAAAGTCAGCAGAAACATCAAAGCACATCCAGAATTAAAAATGTGCCGTGCCACAATAAGAACAAATCACAGTCCAGAGAATGCTTATTAACTTTTACTCCTTCTAGATAATGTGCACACATAAGCTGAGCAAGAAGAAAGCACCTGGACATTTCTATAAAGTGATTGAACTCATGTAAAAAAAATAGCTTGAATTTTAAAATTTTGATATTTAACTTCATGTTAAATGATACAACCTATGTACCTTAAAATATTTTGCTGGTATTTTGGACTCCTCCTGGGGCTCAGAATTCCATTAATAATAACAACAAAACTTCATGATCAGAAAGAAAGAAGCACTTTCAAATGAATTTAACACACGTTTATTAAATCAAACGCAATTCACAAAAATCCTTTTTCATATGAGAAAACTAACATTTACCAAAACAGGAAGAATTAAAGCAGATTGAGGCATGTTTGATTGGCCGGAATTGTCATTGTCATGTTTTACCTTGGGGTTGATTTTTTCAGAGTTATGGAAAGGCATGTTGAATCCGCCACATGCCTTCAGCCACCAAACCCAAATATGATATTAGGTCTCTCTGTATTCTAAACATGCACCTTAGAAACGTGTATTTTAAGGCCTCCATGTTTAAGCTTTTTCTTTTTTTCTTTTTAAGAGCCTAATAATAGTAAAAAAAAAATGTTAATTATGATATCTTTGCTGATGTTGCCTTTTCTTGCTTTCATTTCTCTGTGAATACCCAAAGAGTAGATTGGGAAAAGGGAAAGTGAATAAATACATTGAGAAACAGAAGCAGAAACTTGGGACTCCTGGATGGCAGTACCAGCTTCAGTGAAAACACTCTCAAACACTAACCACTGGCTCCTAGCGCCATGCCAAAGAACCTTTGCTTTATAAACTTTATAAACTGCTGGAAGATACTGTATGTGGTAGAATGCATTCATCGTCGGTTTGGGGTAATTTGATTGACCGAAAAAGTGAAGGAGTACAGACTTTCTATACTGAACTCTGAAATTTCTAGCAGGATTTTTATGTGACAGCAAGGTAAAGAATCTTGGAAACATCAGGATACCAGAAATGATTTCTTACTCTCCTACTGACAGTGAATGGGTGTTCAGCGAGGCCCTGAACAGAAGGGGGCAGCGTACAGTCTCATAAGGAATGTGGTGCACTTGCTGTGCTCTGTGTTAAAAGCCATGGTTGGTGTTTAGGGGAGGGGATTGGGGGGTGGTAAGGGGGTGGAGGGTGTTCTATTGTCTTTTAATGAGAGCCTTTGATGTGGCCCCACAGTTTGCTGTTTGTACACCTGGACCACTTTGCCTGCATTCAGATTGGCTGTCTGCTGGTGGAGGGGGGCCCACTAAGTATATTCCAGGTAACACTTTCCAGTCAGCTGCTGCTGTTGCCTGGCGTGGGAAGGCAGTAAAAAACTACCCCATCTCTTTTTTACGGTGCAGGGTGTTTCCCCACCTCTTGCTGTATTGCAGTCCATCCTCCTGACTCTGCAGGCAGACACAGGCTGCCTCTCTAGGGACACTTAAGACACTCTATAGAGGCAGAGTTAACCGGGTGAGACTGAGGGATGACGCTTCCTCCCAGCAGAGAAGGAAATGACTGAGTGGCTTACAGTTACTGGAAACCAGAAAGCTGTAAGACTTCATTTGTATCTCAGCTGCAGAGGAGAAAGCAGAAGCAGCAAGAGATCAATTAAATTAAATTAAATTCAGTTTATTTATATAGCGCCAATTCACAACACATGTCGTCTCAAGGCACTTCACAACAGTCAGATACAGACATTCCAATTAATCCTAACCATTATTCAAATTGGATAAAATATTTTTCTGTCTAAGGAAATCCAGCAGATTGCATCCAGTCAGTGACTTGCAGCATTCACTCCTCCTGGATGAGCATGTAGAGACAGTGGACAGTCACTGGCGTTGACTTTTCAGCAATCCCTCATACTGAGCATGAATGTAGCGACAGTAGAGAGGAAAAACTCCCTTTTAACAGGAAGAAACCTCCAGCAGAACCAGGCTCAGTGTGAGCGGCCATCTGCCACGACCGACTGGGGGTTTGAGAGAACAGAGCAGAGACAGAAAGAGAAGAAAGAAGCACTGATCCAGGAGTACTTTCTATGGGAAGGAAAAGTAAATGTTAATGGATGTAGCTCCTTTAGTCATTTCACCTAGAAAGAAAGAACAGATAAACTCTGAGCCAGTTTTCAAGGTTAGAGTCTGAAAGAGAGCACATAGAGTTAGTCACAGTAAAAGCTCAGTCAATTGCCATGTCTAGGAGAGAGAAAGGGTTAAACACTGAAAGACAGGGCCATGTGGATCATCGGTAGAGGGTGAGCATTAAATTGCTGCCAGCAGAAGCTCGGACGATTCCCATCTCCAGAAAGGTGTCACAGGTAGACACAGAGCCAGGCCAGGTGTAGCTTCTAGGAAGAGAAAAGAGAGAGAACATAAAGTTAAAAGCTGAAATAACAGCAAATAATGCAGAATTAGAGAGTAGTTTGAGAATGTAGCGAAGAGAGTAAAAGTGGTCATTATGTCCTCCAGCAGCCTAAGCCTATAGCAGCATAAATACAGAGATAGCTCTGGATAACCTAAGCCACTCTAACTATAAGCTTTATCAAAAAGGAAAGTTTTAAGCCTAGCCTTAAAAGTACACAGTTTGTCCATCTAGAGCCCACTGATGGCCATTGTTATACTAAAAACCCCAACGATTGGGATACCTCTCTTTGTCAGATTGTTTAAAACCACTGGAAAAGAGAAGGATTCATACAGGTAGCAGAAATGGAGGGTGTGGTTGCACCTCAACCATAACTGAGCCGGTTTAGGCTAAACCTGACTCCCCCTTACTCCAACCAACAGGGAGGGAAGAAGATGGAGGTAAAAAATAAGAAAGATAGCTCAGGATAACCTAAGCCACTCTAACTATAAGCTTTATCAAAAAGGAAAGTTTTAAGCCTAGCCTTAAAAGTAGACAGGGTGTCTGCCTCACGGACTAAAACTGGGAGCTGGTTCCACAGGAGAGGAGCCTAATAACTAAAAGATCTGCCTCCCATTCTACTTCTAGACTCTAGAAACCACCAGTAAACCTGCAGTCTGAGAACGAAGTGCTCTGTTGGGAACGTATGGAACAATCAGATCTCTGATGTATGGAGTTAGATCATTAAGGGCTTTATATGTGAGGAGGAGAATTTTAAATTCTATTCTGGATTTAACAGGGAGCCAATGAAGGGAAGCTAAAATTGGAGAAATATGATCTCTCTTTTTAATTTTCAGCAGAACTCTTGCTGCAGCATTTTGAATCAGCTGAAGGCTTTTAACTGCATTTTGTGGACATCCTGATAGTAACGAATTACAATAGTTCAGCCTTGAAGTAACAAATGCATGGACTAGGTTTTCAGCGTCACTCCTGGACAGGATATTTCTAATTTTGGCAATGTTCCGGAGATGAAAGAAGGAAATCCTAGAAACCTGTTTAATATGGGATTTAAATGACATGTCCTGGTCAAAAATAACACCAAGGTTTTTTACTTTATTACCGGAGGTCAATTTAATGCCATCCAGGTTAAGTGATTGACTAAGCAGTTTCTTTTTTAAAGACTCCAAAGACGACAACTTCTGTCTTGTCTGAATTTAGAAGCAGAAAATTTAAAGTCATCCAAGTTTTTATATCTTCAAGACATGCTTGTAGTCTATCTAACTGGTTGGGCTCATCAGGATTCATGGATAAGTAAAGCTGAGTATCATCAGCGTAACAGTGAAAATGTACAAAACAACAAACAGAAGTGGTTTTAGTGCTTTGCAATTTGGATGAGGAAAACTAAGGATTAAATGTTCAAAAGAGTTGTAGCTATTGATTGGTCTGGGACTAGTCAATAAATCGGACTGAAAGATGGTTGCTATTCCTCCTCCGCGTCCAGTATTTCGAGGAATGTGAAAATTTAAATAATTAGTAGGAGTTGACTCATTTATAGTAACAGAATCCTCTTGCTGCAGCCAGGTTTCTGTGAGGCAAAATAAATCGATCGGATTGTCACAAAACAGGTCACTAACTTGCAAAGTCTTTGAAGAGAGAGATCTTATGTTCAGTAAGCCACATATAATTGTTTTATTTTTCTTTTTAGTCTGAGTTGTGTTTATTTTTATTAGATATTCCTGATTTCCTCGTTTGAGATTATTGTTTAATCTATTCAATTTTGGCCGTGGGCGAGACAGTGTCTTAATACGGTAATGGGTGGGGAGCAGTACAGAAGCTGCAGAGTGTTAAACTATGACCCTGCTTCTTGGTCTGAACCCTGGGTTGTCAGAGTTTTGGAGAACTAATAAATTCAGCCAGATTCCTAGAAAGAAGAGCTGCTCCATTCAAAGTGGGATGGATGCCGTCTCTCCGGATCAGACAAGGTTTTCCCCAAAATGTTCGCCAATTATCAATGTAGCCCACATTGTTTTCTGGACACCACCCAGACAGCCAGCGGTTGAATGACAGCATGCGGCTAAACATTTTGTTACTGGTCAGATTGGGGAGGGGACCAGAGAAAATTACGGAGTCCGACAGTGTTTTGGCAAACTTACACACCGAAGCAACACTAACTTTGGTGACCTCCGATTGACGTAACCGGGTGTCATTACCGCCAGCGTGAATAACAATCTTACTGTATTTACGCTTATCCTTAGCCAGCAGTTTCAGGTAGGATTTGATGTCGCCCGTTCTGGCCCCTGGCAGACATTTGACTATGGTTGCTGGTGTCTCTTGTGCCACGTTTCTGACTATGGAGCTGCCAATTACCAGAGTTGGCTCCTCAGCGGGTGTGTCGCT
This sequence comes from Girardinichthys multiradiatus, assembly GCF_021462225.1. Lineage (NCBI taxonomy): Eukaryota > Metazoa > Chordata > Actinopteri > Cyprinodontiformes > Goodeidae > Girardinichthys > Girardinichthys multiradiatus. The sequence goes on along the minus strand of NC_061806.1, from coordinate 7,913,745 downwards.
GAGCGGGGAAAATCTGTTAGAAATGCAGACTGGTTGGTGGTGACCTGTGGGCTGGGATCTAGGACTATGCTTTCTACGTACCGTCACTCAGCCGACCTGAGGCCCCGGCTGCGGGGCTCTGCTGGAGGACTGCTATGGGGAGCTACCCTCGGTGGCTCCGCGCTGGCTAAGTGGCCTCAGCTATCTACGAAATCATGAAACAATCATCTATAAACATCATCTAAAGATAAAATTCTCATAATATACAGCACTGCTGTGCTGAGATTTTTAGCCTTTCTTCAACCTGCTTTTGAATCCAGGGTACCAGACTTTAGTTGGCTCTTGATACACAGTGACATGCAAAATATTTCACACCTTGTATTTAGCTCCATACGTCTTCTTGTCAGCTCTGACCAGCTCTCCTGTCCCTGCTGAAGAAAACCATCCCCACAGCATGATGCTGCCACCACCATGTTTCACTGTGGTGCATTCACTGTGGTGCGTTCAGGGTGATGTGCCAAATGGTGTGTGTTTCTGCCAAATGCTGTGTCATGAATGGAAGCCAAAAATTTTGATTTTGGTTTAATTGGAGAACCTTCTTCCATGTTTGCTATGTCTTCTACATGGCTTTTGGTAAACTGCAAATGAGACTTCTAATGACTTTATTTTAACAATGGCTTATTTTCTGTCACTCTTTTATAAAGGCCATTCTATTTTTAATTTCCAGACGATGGATTGAGCAGAGCTCCGTGAGATGTTTAAAGCTGGGGACATTATTTTATTACCTGACACTGCTTTACACTTCTTGCCAACTTCCTGCCTGACCTGTCTGCTGGTTTCCTTGGTCTTCATGATGCTCTTTGTTCACTAATGTTCTCTAACAAACCTCTGAGGCTTTCACAGAACAGTTGGAATTACACTGATATTAAACATCACACAGGTAGACTGTTTTTATTAAGGTGACATCTGAAGGCAGTTGTTGCAATGGATTTTGTTTTGGGGTTTCTGAGTAAATGGAGCCGAAAACAATCTTCTCCACATTTGTATGATTTTTATTTATAAATCTCCAGTAAGTATCCTCTTCACTTCACTAGCTGAATGCTCCATCCACTTTCCCATCAACTCTGACCAGCAGTTTTTTGTAATTATTGCTAATTTGATAATAAAAAAGCATCCACACATCATGATGTTGCTACCACCATGTTTTAATGTGTGGCTGGTGTGCTTAGGGTGATGTGCAGTAATAGTTTTCCACAACACATAACATTTTGCATGTAGACCAAAATGTTGTGCTCTATAGTCTTTTAATACTCCAGTGATGTACTAATTGATGCTTTGTGAGGTGTTCAAAGCTTAGGATATAGTTTCCTACCCTGAGCCAGCATTAAACTTTACAATTTAACAACAGCACAGATAAACATTGTTAACTAATTGAATGACTTCTGAAGTTTCACTGGATCTTACATTGGGGCATGAGAGAAAAAGGGGCTGGTTTATATTTTATAGTTTTTTGTAAAACATTTTTAACCAAGTGTCATTCTCTTTTTACCTAAATTACATTAAAGAGTGTGGTTGTAATGTGACAAAATATGAAAAGGTTCCAGGGATATGAATATTTTGCAAGGCACAGCAATTGCTGAAATGAAAAGACTCTGTAACTCTGACTCTCGAGGGACATGCAAGAGCAGTTTTGCTTTACACACTTCACTCTTAAGTGATTTTGCTTGAATTTGCTGTGAATTGTTTTCCAGGTGGTCATAACAGCTACTTCCAATGAGAAGAAATGATTTCTCCTGCATATTATCGCTGGGTAAGATGCTGACAGCTCATCGGTCATGCGTCGGAGGGTGACAGTGAGATGTGTGAGCATCTCATTTTAATTGTGCATTTACAGAGACAGGAAGCGCTGACTGAGAAAGAAGGTGATGAGCTCTGAAGTCCCACGTCCTCTGACTCGGGGTAAATAACGTAATGGCCTGCACCTATCATTAATCCTTGTGTCTTTAACACTTACTGTTAGGGAAAACTGGCCCTGCTCCTTTTGATCCCCTCCCCTCCCCACCACCACCAAACCACCTCTGTGCACTCCTCAAGCATGCAGAGCTGTCCTCCCAGCAGCTCAGAGCAGAGACAGCTTCTTTCAGCAGAGACGTAGGTTATAAACCGCTGGGTAGACAGCGGGGCCCTGCTCAGATGATCCGCTCTGAAACGCTGCGGCTGATATCAGCTAATATTTACTAAAGTCTTTCTCAGCTTCCCAGAACAGGAGTGGATCCCCCGTTACGTCAGAAGGATATAAACTGAAGTGGGATCTCGCCGAACAGAGCCTGCTGTTCATGTGTGTGTGTTTGAGCATGTGCACACAGCTGGGGGTTTGCAGCCTGGAGGTTTAACAATGTTTTCTCACACACTGGTGTCTGCTGACCTCAGCTGCTCATATTTACACCAGACAACACTGATGGATGGTGGAGAAAAAGGAGAGAAACTAGAAAAAAAATCAAGGGAAAATGGGAAAACTTTATACATCAGTACTGATTTAATATTTATTACAAGTAATCTAACTTTAGGGTCATAGGAGCAAAATATAGGACATAATGTGTGATACAATTGATTACTGTCATAGTGTTACGTATGGCTCTGACCCACATGCAGAATCACACTCAAGGGAAACGGGTACAAGTTTGAAAAAGGTTTATTTAAGGAGAATGGGTCGGTATGGTGTGCAGGAACAACTGTAAGGAAAAATGACAGGTAAGTGGCACAGTAAACGAAACCGGAACTTAAATGTGAAATGTCTCTTACTAGGAGGGAGTAGGCAATCCGCCAGGAGGAGAGGGATTCGGACTGGAGAAGAAGTGAATATGGAGACAATGGTAAGTCCGATGATTTCTTAGTTACTTGGGTTAGAGCTTGGAGTGCAGGTGAAGCGTCAGCGGAGAGGTGGAGGGTGGACAGGTTAGGTTGAATGGTCTCTGGAGAATCCGGGTCCGGAAGCAGCCAGCCGGGGAAGTTCCAGAGTTCGGCGTCAGGTAGGTGTGTGTGGAAGATCCTTCCTGGGGAGATCATTAGGAGCAAGGCTAGTGCGAAACGAAGCCACCGGGACCAGCCTGGGTAACCTCCAGGTAGTCGCCGGTTCAGTTCACTAAGAAGAACAAAGAACAAGTTAAACATTGTCGAAGGCAAAGTACACATAAACTTAATTAATACGAGGCTGGCTGAGTAGCTACCACAGAGGCTAATACTCGAGCGACGAGATGCTGGCTGCTTCCTGCTTAAGTACTCCAGGATTCAATCACCGAGATGGAAAACACCTATCTCCACCACTGCTGAGCACCAGCGCCTACTAGGAGTCAAAAAACACAGACAAAAACATGTAACAGAAACTCCAGCCCTGACAGTTACAAATAAATCTTAGTTTTTGAAGAATTTTCAAGTAATTCAGTTTACTTATATAGCACCAATTCACAACACATGTCGTCTCAAGGTCAGTTCAATCGAATCATACAGATTTCAAGTCAAATACATACATTCCAGTTGATCCTATTTTTCAAACAATGCAGTTAAGTTCAGCTTATTATTCAAATTGGTCAAAACGTTTTTCTATTTAAGGAAACCAAGCAGACTACATCAAGTCACTGACACATGATTTATTCCTCCTGGATGAGCATGTTGCAACAGTGGACAGAGACTTGTATTATGTTGATGACTTTCCAGCAATCCCTCATACCAACATGCATGTAGCGACTGTGGAAAAGAAAACCCCCTTTAACAGGAAGAAATCTCCAGCAGAACCAGGCTCAGTGGCCATCTGGCATGACCAACTGAGGGTTTGAGAGAACAGAGCAGAGACACAAAAGGAACAGAGAAGTGCTGATCCAGGAGTATGTTCTATGTTGAAGACAAGTAAAATGTTGGGCAGTAGCAGCTCATTTAATGGCTTCCTCTAGGAGACAAAGACAGCTTTCAGGTCTAGAGTATGAGAAAGAGTGCATACAGTTAGTCACAGTAGAATTTCCAATAGCTATGTCTTGGAGAGACAGGGCTAAACACTGAAAGACAGGGCCAAGTGTGTCACCCCCCCCCTTGGGAAAGGTGTCACAACTAAACACAGAGCCGGCTAGGTAAAGCTCTTAGGAAGAGAAAAAAAACCACACAGAACATAAAGTTCAAAGTTAAAACAACAACAAATAGCGCAAAATTGTAGGTAATATAGCAGAGAGAGTAAAAGTGGTCATTATGTCCTCCAGCAGGCTAAGCCTATAGCAGCATAAATACAGAGATAGCTCTGGATAACCTAAGCCAATCTAACTATAAGCTTTATTAAAAAGGAAAGTTTTAAGCCTAGCCTTAAAAGTAGACAGTATCATCAGACCTTTGGCCGCATGTTTTGGACACTCAGGTGAAGAGAGGGGCTGAGCTGTCCACTGATCACCACCTGGCGGTGAGTTGGATCCGCTGGGGGAGGAGAAAGCCGGACAGACTTGGCAGGCCCGAGCGCATAGTGAAGGTCTGCTGGGAACGTCTGGTGGACCCCTTGGCCAGGGATGTATTCAATTCTCACCTCTGGGAGAGCTTTGACCAGATTCCGAGGGATGTTGGAGACATAGAGTCCGAGTGGACCATGTTCTCCACATCTATTGTCGATGCTGCCGCCCGTAGCTGCGGCCGTAAGGTCTGCGGTGCCTGTCGCGGCGGCAATCCTCAAACCCGGTGGTGGACACCAGCAGTAAGGTGAAGAAGGAGTCCTATCGGCTGTGGTTGGCTTGTGGGACTCCTGAGGCGGCTGACCGGTACCGTAAGCCAAGTGTGCCGCGGCCCGGGCGGTGGCAGAGGCAAAAACTCGGACCTACGAGGAGATTGGTGAGGCCATGGAAAAGGACTACCGGTTGGCCCCGTAGCGATTCTGGCAAACCGTCCGGCGCCCCAGGAGGGGGAAGCAGTGCTTCGCCAACACTGTTTACAGTGGGGGTGGGGAGCTGCTGACCTCAACTGGGGACATTATCGGGGTTGGAAGGAGTACTTCGAGGATCTCCTCAATCCTGCCATCATGCATTCCCTGGTGGAAACAGAGGCTGGGGACTCGGGGTTGGACTCTTTCATCACCCGGGCTGAAGTCACCGAGGTGGTTAAAAAGCTCCACGGTGGCAGGGCTTCGGGGGTGGATGAGATCCGCCCTGAGTACCTCAAGTGTTTGGATGTTGTGGTGCTGTCATGGTTGACACGCCTCTTCAACATTGCGTGGCGGACGGGGACAGCACCTTTGGATCGGCAGACTGGGGTGGTGGACCCCCTACATAAGAAGGGTGACCGGAGGGTGTGTTCCAACTACAATGGGATCACACTCCTCAGCGTCCCTGGTAAGGCCTACGCCAGGGTATTGGACAGGAGAGTCCGGCCGATAGTCAAACCCCGGATTCAGCAGGAGCAGTGCGGTTTTTGTCCCGGCCGTGGAACACTGGACCAGCTCTATACCCTCTACAGAGTACTTGAGGGTTCATGGGAGTTTGCCCAACCGGTCCATATGTGTTTTGTGGACCTGGAGAAAGCATTCAACTGTGTCCCTCGTGATGCCATGTTGGGGGAGCTCCAGGAGTATGGAATCAGGGCTCTTTACTAGGGGCCATCTGGTCTCTGTACAAGCGGAGCAGGAGTTTGATTTGCATTGCCGGCACTATGTTGGACCTGTTCCCGGTGCATGTTGGGCTCCGGCAGGGCTGCCCTTTGTCACCGGTCCTGTTCATGACTTTTATGCACAGGATTTCTAGGTGCAGCCAAGGGCCGGAGGGGATCTGGTTTGGGGACCAGAGGATTTCGTCTCTTCTTTTTGTAGATGACGTGGTCCTGCTGGCCCCCTCTAGCCAAGACCTACAGCATGCACTGGAGCGGTTCGCAGCTGAGTGTGAAGCTGCTGGGATGAAGATCAGCTCCTCCAAGTCCGAGGCCATGGTTCTCGACTGGAAAAGGGTTGCTTGTCCTCTTCAGGTTGGAGTGGAGTTCCTGCCTCAAGTGGAGGAGTTTAAGTATCTCGGGGTCTTGTTCACGAGTGAGGGAAGAATGGAGCGGGAGATCGACAGATGGATCGGTGCGGCTGCCACACTAATGGGGGCGCTGTGCCGGTCCATTGTGGTGAAGAGAGAGCTGAGCCGAAAAGCGAAGCTCTCGATTTACCGGTTGGTCTACGTTCATACCCTCACCTATGGCCATGAACTTTGGGTCATGACTGAAAGAACGAGATCCCGGATACAAGCGGCTGAAATGAGCTTCCTCCGTAGGGTTCCCGGGCACTCCCTTAGAGATAGGGTGAGGAACTCGGCCATGCGGGAGGGGCTCGGAGTAGAGCCGCTGCTCCTCCACATCGACAGGAGCCAGTTGAGGTGGCTCGGGCATCTATACCTGGCGTCCGGGATGCCTCCCGGACGCCTTCCTCGGGAGGTGTTCCAGGCACATCCCAGCGGGAAGAGGCCCAGGGGACGGCCCAGGACACGCTGGAGGGACTTTGTCTCTTGGCTGGCCTGGGAACGCCTTGGGCTCCCCCCGGAGGAGCTGGAGGAGGTGTCTGGGGAGAGGGACGTCTGGGCGTCTCTGCTGAGTCTGCTGCCCCCGCGACCCGGTCCTGGATAAAGCGGAAGACGACGAGTACAAGTACGAGGGTGTCTGCCTCACGGACTAAAACTGGGAGCTGGTTCCACAGGAGAGGAGCCTGATAACTAAAGGATCTGCCTCCCATTCTACTTCTAGAGAATAAGAACCACCAGTATACCTGCAGTCTGAGAACGAAGTGCTCTGTTAGGAACATATGGACCAATCAGATCTCTGATGTATGATGGAGCTAGATCATTAAGGGCTTTATATGTGAGGAGGAGAATTTTAAATTCTATTCTGGATTTAACAGGGAGCCAATGAAGGGGAGCTAAAATAGGAGAAATATGATCTCTCTTTTTAATTTTCATCAGAACTCTTACTGCAGCATTTTGAATCAGCTGAAGGCTTTTAACGGCATTTTGTGGACATCCTGATAGTAAAGAATTACAATAGTCCAGCCTTGAAGTAACAAAATGCATGGTCTAGTTTTTCACCTTCACTCAGGATATTTCTATTTTTGGCAATATTTTGGAGGTGAAAAAGGTAATCATTGAAACCTGTTTAATATGGGATTCAAATTACATGTCCTGATCAAAAATAACACCAAGGTTTTTTACTTTATTACCAGAGGTCAATTTAATGCCATGCACATTCTTCTTCAAAGACCAAAGACGACAACTTCTGTCTTGTCTGAATTTAGAAGCAGAAAATTTAAAGTCATCCAAGTTTTTATGTCTTCAAGACATGCTTGTAGTCTATCTAACTGGTTGGGCTCATCAGGATTTATGGACAAGAAAAGTTGAGTATCATCAGTGTAACAGTGAAAATGTATTCTATGCTGCCTGAAAGTTTTACCTATTGGAAGCATATATATATATATAGTAAAGAGAATTGGCCCAAGTACTGAACCCTGTGGTACTCCACAGCTATTCATGGAGTTTAAAGATGATTTATCATTTACATGGACAAACTGGAATCTGTCAGACAAATGAGACTTAAACCAGCCTAGCGCTGTTCCCCTGATCACTACAGCATATTCCAGCCTTTCTAAGGATCGACTGTATCAAATGCAGCACTGAGATCTAACAGGACAAGTACAGACACAAGTCCATTATCTGAGGCCATAAGAATATTATTAGTGACTTTCAGCAGAGCTGTTTCAGTGCTTTGATGAGCTCTGAAACCTGACTGAAACTCTTCAAACAGATCATTGCTGTGCAAATTCTCACACATCTGATTAGCAACTATTTTCTTAAGAAGACAAGAATGAAAGATTTGCTATATGTTTGTGATTTATTAAGTCATCTTAGTCAATAGAAGGTTTCTTAAGGTTTAATCATAGCTAACTAAAAGCCTGTGGTACATATCCATTTACTAAGGGTAGATTAATCATACCTAAAATGGGGCTGGTAATCAGAGGGCACACTTCCTTAAATAATTTGGTTGGGATTGGGTCTAACATACAAGTTGAAGGTTTAGATTAAGCTAATATTTCTGATAACTCAGGAAGCTCCACAGGATCAAAGCAGTCCAAACACAGATCATGTTCTACAGTTACTTCCAATGTTGTCTCACTTGCTGAGAATGAAGTAATTATCTTTGGGAGTATGTCAAAGATTTTCTTTTTAATAGAATCAATTTTATTTTTGGAAGAATCCCATAAAGTCATGACTGCTGAGAGCTAAGGGAATGGATGGCTCAACAGAGCTATGACTCTGTGTAAGTTTAGCAACTGTACTAAAGAGAAACCTAGGATTATTCTTGTTCTCTTCTATTAATGATGAGAAATAAGCTGTTCTGGCTTGGCGAAGTGTCTTTTTATACAACAGTAGGCTATTTTTTCAGATTAAGTAGGAATCTTCTAGGTGTGTAGAGCGCCATTTTCTCTCCAATTTTCTAACATTGTGCTTTAAAGTACGTAGCTCTGAATTAAACCAGGGAGCCAGCCTCCTATGAATAATTACCTTCTTTTTCAAGGGGGCTGCATTGTCTAATGCACCACGCAATGATGAAGTAACACTATGAACAAGAGAATACATTTGTGAAGGGGAAGAAATGCAATTATTGCCCTCCACTGTGTTTTTCTGTCATAATGAGGAAATTAAACATGGAACAGATTCTTTAAAGGTTGATACCGTATTGTCTGATAATCATCTGCTATAATGAAATTTTTTTTCAGGTGTGGAGTGCTTGGTTAAATTAAACTCAAAGGTTATTAGAAAATGGTCAGACAGGGTTATTTGGAAATAATTCCATATGTCAGCACAATGGCCAGAGTATTAAAGCAAAAGTGGGTAGGTCTACAGATGTTTTGAGCAAAGCCAATTCAGTCTAAGATAGCATTAAACACATTTAACACTAAATCAGATAAGAAGTCTGAGAACTGATCTACAAATCGAGAATGTGGGTATGGTGAACGATACAAAACAACAAACAGAAGGGGTTTCAGTGCTTTGCAATTTGGGTGAGGAAACCTAAGGGTTAAATATTCAAAAGAATTGTTGCAATTAACTGGACTGGGGCTTATCAGTAAATCAGGCTGAAAGATGGTTGCTACTCCTCCTCATCACCCAGTATTTCAAGGTATGTGAAAATGTAAAGAATTAGTAGGAGTTGACTCATGTGTACTACCATAATGCTCTTGCTGCAGCCAAGTTTCAGTGAGACAAAATAATTAAATCTGATTACCACAATACCATTAACTAACAGAGTCGATAACCCACATTGAATAGTTTTATTCTTCTTTTCAGTCTGAGTCATATTTATATTTATGAGATTGTCATGATTTGCTCATTTTAATATATTTAATTTTGACTGTTTGCAAGATACTGTCTTAATAGGGTAATGGATGGGTAACAATACAGAAGCTGCAAAGTTGTTTTGGAGACCTAATACATTTTTCCAGATTCCTAGAAAGAAGAGCTGCTTCGTTCAAAGTTGGATCTGACCAAGTTTTCCCCAAGATGTTTGCCACAATTATCAGACAGAACAGCCGCCACTCCCAACAGCTAAGGAGGTTAGCTGTAGATAACCGTTTAAAGACTGTGGACGTTTCTTCAAACTTTGCCTTCAAACTTGGACTACGTTCCTCACCACTGTTTATGAGGTTAAGTGTTTGGGCAGAATTATATAGAAGTAATAGAGAAAGATTAATGATCTAAACGTTTTTCATTTTATGAAGTTTGGTTTTGTTTGTGTTGAACTGAGCTATCTTGGTGCTAGCAGGCTATCTGCAGCACACATGTTCAGGTTGTGTTCTGTGTTTGTGGGTTTTTAAAGTTAAGACAAACTTTATTTAAAGGGTGATTTTAAACACAAGATTGATCATAATGCGCCATCAGCGCTTATGCATTTTAACCCTTTTATTGATGGTATTTTTAAAGGTGTGTGTTTGATTCTGGTGCTAAGCTATCAGCCTCCTTTGTTAGCTTCAACTGCTAACAGCAAATCACACGTGCTTGCTGCTAAAGAATATTTACCCAAAAAGGTTTAGCTTTCAATCCAGTAAATGATGTGTCCCTAACATAATTTTACTAAATTTGATAACTAAGTAAACACCATTAAGCCCCATTTCTCCAGAAAGATTTGGCTCTTTTCCAAAATATTCCCTTAATAATATTTCTTTAAATATTATTTCAATAAATAAAGGCAGCTAATGAGATCCCTTTGAGAATTAGTCATCCAGATAGTTGGTTTTATTCAGCAGATCATTCTTAAAACATTATTTTATTAAAATAATATTTTATCTGATCTTGCATTGTGAATGGTTGTCTAAAGGTATGCTGATTATTGCTTAAGTTAGTTCCAAGACTAACTTAACTTCACTTCCAAATTCTTCAAGATAATCCTTGGTTCTCAAACATAAACATTGCATGGTAATGTTGCATCACTCTTTTGGTCATGATTTTCAATCATCTTTTTTCAATCAACTTGTTTATATTGTATATAGCCCATTAGTCTTCATTATTCTTTAATTCTGCTTGGTAGTTTAGTTGGATTGTTTAGCATAGTAAAGAGTTTGTTGATTGAAATATGTTTGACTTTGAGTTGACTTATTTTTGTTAATAAATTCTTGTATTTTAAGAAATTGTGTGAATTCATTCCATGTGTGTGCAGAGTTTTGCTGTTCAATAATGTCAGAGCTCGTCTCACACCTTTCTATTTTGTCCTAATACCATCGCCTTACTGGGCTGGTATTCACAGGACAACCCTTAACAGACCGAAATATTATTTGATAAAATATTAAAATATTAATATTAAATAATATTTACAGATTCATAATCGCAACACTGTAATAACATTCTTACCGTATTTACACTTATCCTTATCCAGCAGTTTCAGGTAGGATTTGATGTCGCCCATTTTGCCCCATGGCAAACATTTGATTATGGTCGCATGTGTCTCTAATGCCACGTTACTGACTATGGAGCTGCCAATTACCAGAGTCGGCGGGTGTATTGCTGAGCCGAGAAAATCATTTATATCTGTGGATGGGTTGGTGCTGACCTGTGGGCTGGGATACAGGATTATGCGTTCCATGTACAGTCACCCAGCCGACCTAAGGTCCTGGCTGCTCAGACTCTGCTGGTGGACTGCTACGGGGAACTACCCTCAGCGGCTCCATGCTGGCTACCTGCTGGCTCTTCAGCAGCACGGAACAGGCCTCCAATTCTGACATCCTCTCCTCCAAAGCTACAAAAATTCTACATTTATTACATGTATCATTATCACTAAAGGAGTCAGAGGAGTAACTAAACATCTTACACACAGAGTAGGAAAGAGGAGACTCAGAAAGAGACGGAGACACAAAACCGTTAGCCATAGTAGTGCTGAAGCTAACGTTAAGCTCGCGACCCTTTACCACAACGAGAAAAACCACGTGAAACACAATGGATTCCCAAGGGTAAAGTGCAGCAACAGAAATTATGTTTTAATGTGCTTATGTGTTAGAATAAGTCAGAGATGTCATAGTAAAGAGAAATTAGATCAAATTCAGAGAGCATGACATGGAGTACCCAGTGAGAACCCATGCATGCATGGGGAGTGGGGAGAACATGCAAACTCCACGAAGAAAGACCCCCGGCTGGGAATCGAACCCAGAACCTTCTTGCTGTAAGGCCACAGTGTTACCAAGTGCGCCATCGTGCAGCCCGTGCAGATTACTGAAATAATCATTAGCCAATTTAGTAATCAAATAATCATTAAATTGGACTCTACAGAGTCATGTTGTAAGAACAACCCACTCAGAGCAGTATTTAAGTAAAAACTGCACAATAAATATATACATTATACAACAATTTAACCTTCCTGTAGATCTAGAGAATTCTATTAATGTTTCCGCTCTTGATGAGCGATCTCTAAGCTCTGTAACCCAGAGAACACAAGATTTAGAGTTTATTACATCAGGTAACCATCATGAGATCATTTCATTCCTCTTGTTTCCTACTAAGGAATCTCCCTTAGTTTTAGGATACCCATGGCTTAAACAGCATAATCCTCACATAAATTGGGTGGATTCCCGCATCAAGGCATGGAGCACTGACTGTCACGACACCTGTCTTCGCTCTGCAATACCTACCTCAAACAATCTGGCCGACTCTTCTAATAATCCTGATTTATCTAATGTCCCTGTTGAATACCACAACCTAAAAAAGGTGTTCAGTAAAGATCTTGCTCTCTTCCTTCCACCCCACCGACCATATGACTGCGCTATAGAACTCCTTCCAGGAGCTCCCCTACCGTCAGGGCGTCTTTTTCGCTTGTCAGGCTCAGAACGAGAATCTATAGAGAATTATATAAATGACACTCTCAAGGCTGGCATTATACGTGCCTCATTATCTCCTGTGGGGGCGGGATTTTTTTTTTGTGTCAAAGAAAGATGGAACCCTGAGACCATTTATTGACTACCGAGGTTTAAATGATATCACTGTTAAGAATAAGTATTCTCTACCATTGCTATCATCAGCTTTTGAATCTGTTCAAGGAGCTAAGATCTTCTCAAAACTGGACTTACGGAACGCCTACCATCTGATCCATATACGGGAGGGAGACGCGTGGAATACAGCTTTCAAGACACCTATAAGTAATTTTGAATACTTAGTTATGCCTTTTGGACTAACTTATACCCCAGCAGTTTTTTACGCTCTTGTTAATGATGTGCTCAGAGATTTTATCGTTTTTGTTTTTGTCTATCTGGATGATATCTTGATTTTTTCAAAGGATGCTAATGAACATTCTAATCATGTTCGAGCTGTTTTGCAAAGACTGCTAGAAAACTGATTATTTGTCAAAGCAGAAAAGTGCGAATTTCATGTTTCCTCCGTGGCTTTTCTGGGCTTCATTTTTGAGGGTGGACAGGTGAGGCGGGATCCAAGCAAGATCTCTGCTGTCATGGACTGACCCGTTGGACAGGTGAGGCGGGATCCAAGCAAGATCTCTGCTGTCATGGACTGACCCGTTCCTGAGGATTGAAAACAGCTTCAACGATTCCTGGGGTATGCCAACTTCTACCGATGTTTTTTCCTCCTTGCTTCTCCTCTCACAGCTCTCACATCTATAAAACAATCTTTTGTCTGGTCATCCGAAGCAGACACAGCTTTCAAAAACAACAAGCAACGTTTCTCTACTGCTCCTGTCCTCAAGCATCCTGATCCCATGGAGCAGTTTTTGATGGAGGTTGATGTCTCCGACACCGGAGTTGGAGCAGTTTTGTCCCAACTATTCCCCACGGATGGTAAGCTCCATCCATGGGCATTCTTTTCAAAACGATTCTCTTCTGCAGAAAAGAACTATGATGTGGGGGATTGAGAACTTCTTGCCATCAAGATGGCCCTCGAGGAGTGGAGATACTGGCTTGAAGGTACTTTTCATCCTATCATTGTCTGGACTGATCACAAGAACCTTGAATACATCAGAAAGGCCAAACGGCTTAATCCCAGACAGTCCCGTTGGTCATTGTTTTTCCCTCGCTTCAATTTCACTATCACTTACCGGCCAGGTTCCAAAAACATAAAACCGGATGCCCTCTCCAGACAGTTTTCTTCCACTAATGATGAGTCAGAACCTGAACCCATCATAGGCCCTTCCTGTGTTGTTGATGTTTTAACATGGGGATTAGAGGATCAGATAAGACAGCCTCAACAAGTTGAACCAGATCCAGGTGGGGGACCTCCAGGACGTCTTTACGTCCCCACCTGGATCTCAGGTCATTCAGTGGGGTCATACGTCTAAGTTTTCAGGCCACCCGGGGGCTAGTTGTACTATATCTTTTATTTGCAGGTATTTGTGGAGGCCAACCCTTAACAGGGATGTTGTCAACTTTGTTTCTTCTTGCACAACCTGTGCCCGAAACAAATCCTCACCACCTGCTGGTTTATTACAACCCCTGACTATACCTAGTCGCCCCTGGTCTCATATCGCTTTAGATTTTGTCACTGGTCTCCCTCCATCTAAAAATAAAACAGTCATCATGTCTATTATCGATCATTTTTCCAAGACCTGTCATTTTCTAGCCTTAACCAAACTTCTTTCAGCTGCAGAGACTGCCAAACTTCCTATTAACCATGTTTTTCGTCTTCATGGGGTTCCTATGGAAATTATTTCAGACTGAGGGCCCCAGTTCATCTCACAAGTTTGGCGAAATTTTTGCAGTGCTTTGGGAGCTAAATCCCAGCTTTCTTCAGGTTTTCATCCCCAAACTAACGGACAATGTGAAAGACTAAATCAGGAGTTAGAAAACAACCTTCGCTGTCTGTGTAACCATAAACCCGCTACGTTGAGCAAGCATTTGGCCTGGGTTGAGTACGCCCACAACAGCTATATCTCTGCAGCTACCGGGTTGTCATCTTTCGAAGCTTCTTGTGGTTATCAACCCACTCTTTTCCCAGATACATTCCCTGATCGAACCCTTCCTTCAGTCAGGACCTACTTCCGTCAGACTGTGGGACCAAACTAAAGCCGCTCTTCAGCGGACCTCAGCTCAGAATAAGCGCTATGCTGACAGGAAGAGGACTCCTGCACCTACCTATTCCCCGGGCCAAGAGGTGTGGTTGTCCTCCCAGAACTTTCCTTTAAAAGCTTTTTCTAAGAAGCTTGCACCACGTTTTTTTGGGCCATTCAGAATTGAGTCAGTGATCAGTCCTACAGCTGTTCAACTCAGATCACCCGCTCACCATAGAGTGCATCCTACTTTTTGCGTTTCCCAGATTAAACCAGTCATTTCTAGTCCATTGTGCGAGCAATCAACCTGTCTCACAAAGCGTGGTAAACAGCTCAACCTCTGCTGCTGCAGCCCTGTTTTCTACTTTTTCTCTGATCATCTTGTTTTTTCTCCTGTGCCTCTAGAAAACGTTTCTACCAGAGTTTCTGTAGGCTTAATGTCTCAAGCCGAGTTCAGATGAATGTGGAAATTCAAGCCTCAAAGAACCTTGGCCGTAAGTCTTATTTCTGCCTCCCACCTGGACCCAGGTCTCTGGAAATAACTTTTTATCAAGCTTCTGAGAACCCTCCACCTGCCGGTCCACCCTCCTACAGATCATCATTTTCGCCATGGTGCCCGCTGAATTGAGTAAAACGCAAAGTTAGAAGAACGAGGAAGTACTTTTCCCCGCTGCTGCGCCCTCTTGTTGACCTCAACCATCGTGGTAAAGACTTATTCCTCCCTGACATGGCTAAGGGCTTATTTGCTGTAAGTTTAACCCTGACGGACTTCAGTATTATTGATCCACCTTTTCTCAAACGCTCTCTAAGACTCTTTTCTTCTCCCTCAGTGAGATCCCAATCCTGTCCGCTGATCCAGTCCGGATTCCAGAACGAACTTATGTTTGTGAATAAATAAACTGTTTAAACGTTGCCCCTGGTTTCCTTGTGATTGTGTTTATCAGAGTCTTAAAACTATACATAATGACACAAGGACAAACAAGCACACAGCCTGTTGAATGAAACATGTAGCCAAGCAGAAAGCAAGGTGACAGAAACACAGAAGGGAATCATGTTTGATCATGAGAGGGTTTACAAAATTTCCCATCTGAAATCCAAATGTTTGTGAGTGAAATTTGTTTGTGCATGGTGTGTTGTGCTTGCCATGTGGCTGGACACCACACACTGTAGGACCGAACCTGTTATACCTACTTATACCTCAAATCAGCCGACAAAAACCCTGACGTGTGAACCAGGGATAACTGGTGGTCAGACCCTTTGTAGCAACAACTGCCATCAGCCATTTGGGATCACTGGGTCTTTCCCAAAACATTAACCCGTAAAGATGAGACCCGTTTTAGCTACTTCTTGCCATTCATGAATCACAAGTGGCAACAGGAGGCGTTGTGCAGCACTGATCCCAAGACATTAAATCGGGGTCAGAAGTCTTTCCATACTGTTCTTATCAAAACAATTATGACAGGCAAACTCATTGTAGTCATCCTATAACCGGATGAGGAAATGCTTCAAATTTCCAAAGTTTTTCTCTCACTGAAAATTGTTTACACTTTTAAATCCTGCTGGTGGCTGGTTTCACAAACCATACATATGTCATTACTACATAACTTCCTTAATCTGAAAAGCTAGCTTGCCGTTACACAAGTCAGTGGCTGCAGGGATGTGACCACAAGGGCTGAATTCAGTCCCTGTAAATGGCCATAAGGTGTCTTGTCTTATTGGAGAGCATGAATAAATCCTACATTTGTTATATTATGTTTCATAGGTTGATAAATATTCCCATTGTTATTTACAGGCATATTTGTTAAGTGTGACTACAAAACCTTTCTTCTAATAGAACATACCACTAGGACCAGGAATTACTGTAACAAATTCTTTACTATTTTGGGAAAAGAATCTTCACTTGAATATAATTCCTGATCCCGAGCAAGTATGGGACAACAGTGGAGAGAAACAGTTTCATTCTGACCGGAAGAAGGGCACTGGGGCTCAAGATGGGTGCCATGTGTCTTGAGCAGCGGGGGGAGAACAGCGAAGAGACACAGACAAACACTGATACTGTTAACATAACCTGCCAAGACTAACAGGAAACACAAAATAAGGAAAATCATGGTGCACATTCAAACTGAGAGTGTAAGGGAAATATTAAAAAGATGATCAGGTCCAGTAATCCAACTACAGGCATGAATAATTTTAGTCAGCCCTAACAAGGACAGTTTCAAGCCTAGTCCTGAAAATAGTTCCTGTCCCCCTAATCTAAATGGTTCCTTAAAAGATCTGCCTCCTATTCTACATTCTGAAACATGGGGAACGACTAGGTAATCTGCAGTAAGAGAAATCGATCTATAAGATAGCATAAAACTCTAAATCATTTCATATAAGATGAAGCTTGGTTATTCAGAGATTTAAATGTAGTAAAAGGATAAAATATTTTTTTTATATTTACCAAGGGTCCAATTACCTCAATAAAACAGCCTTTCGCTAGTTTGAAACAGTATCCAGTATTTTTTTATAAGCCTAATCTACATCTTCAGCATTCTGCTCTATCTGAATCTCTGACATCGATCACAAGGTAAAGGTTGTGAGTAAAGACCTTCAGTGATGACAATGCACACAACTCTCACACTGTAGGTTCTAACAGTTGCTTTAGCGTGGAATTTAATTCCTATTTTTTACTTGATGTTTAGTTATGTACAGTGCCTGCCAAAAGTAAGAACTTTTTCACCTGTTTTACAGAATATAACCACAGACTTATTTGTATTTATTGACATGTTATGTGCCAGACAAACACAAAGTAGTGCATAATTGTGAAGAGGAGGGAAAAAAACATGGTTTTCATTTCTTTTCTACAAATAAAATCTGCAAGTGTGGCATGCATTTTATTCAGCCCTCTGATACCCCTAATTAGAAAATTGTGCAATCAATTGCCTTCAGAGGTTACATAGCTAATAAAGGGTGCAGCTGTGTGCAATGTAATCTCTATAATTCCAGGTGTTATGTGAAGGCTTCAGATATTTGTTGGAAAACATTAGTAAATAAAGAGCATCATGAAGACTGAGGAATACAGCAGACAGGTCAGGGAGAAAGCAGTGTAGAAGTTTAAAGCAGGGTTAGGTTATAAAATAATATCCCGGCTATGAACACCTCACAGAGCTCTGTTTAATCTGAAACTGGAAAGGCCTATATGGAAGCATTTGCTTCAAGTTTGCCTAGAAGCCGTGTAGTGGAAGAAGGTGCACGAGTCAGATGTAGAGTATCATGGGTCTATAATAATTAGCCTGCTTAGTCAACATTCTTTCAGTCCTTTCATTCGTTATTTCTAAGGTTTGTATGATGGGCTGACACCCACTCTTTGTAAACAAAACAAACTCTCTTCTCGGGATCTCCCCTGTGATATTTGGCCTCGGTCCTCGCTCAGGCTGCTAGTGTCAAAGCTGACCGTCTTATCATTAGCATGCCAAAGGTCCAGAGGTTTACTGTAGGGCAACCTGAGGGCTGGCAGAGGCCAGAGGGGGTTGGGGAACCAGAGGGGGAGGGGTGGGTGTAATTACTGTCCCCACTGATTCTTTGTATCTCCTTCAAAGCGAGGGCTGATTAGAAGAGGAAAGTTTAGATTTCCTGAACTTGAAGTGGAAATGCAAATGTGACAGACGATGATCAGGGCTCAATACACATCCTGCCAGGACTCTATAAAAGAAGTGTGTCACGGAGAACGGCTTCTTATCATCTGCTACAGTTAAAGTCGACATCAAATATTAGCAGCAATTACCTAGATTTAGTTAAGTGGAAGATATTTTGTAAAATACTTAATGGCAATGGAATTTTTATTCCTTAAAAACAGGTGCGGCACTAATACTTAATACTATTTATACTGAAATATAATACATATAAAACAAGCAAAAAGCATGTATTTTCCACATCATTGCATGTAGCATAGATAATATATTCTGATAAACATACATATTTATTGCTTTTAGGGTGCATTCACAAAGGTGGTCCTGATAAAAGTGAGAAAATTCACACCATCAGTTGTCTTGGGATTTACACTCTTACTATGTTTTTCCTCTACTTCTTTTTTCTTCTACTGAAATGTGCTGCTCTTATGTTACATCCACGGTACAAAGTGTTCCAAAGGTTTGGTGTGTAAGCACTATAAGAAATTCATTTTGATTTGTTTGACAGCTGCCCTATCTGATCCAGTTCTTAATATCTGGTATAAGGCTGAAGTTCCTCCTTATTTTATGGTTCTGTCTCTGGAAAACCAACAGCATCTCCGGCTCGGTGAACCCTTTTGTATTGTATTTGTATCTCCTTGAGAAGCTAAAATAATAGAAAACAAACAACACTTGGTTCAGAAATGAGCTCAAATTAGATTTTCTGAACTTAAGAAAAGATAGAACAACTTTCACATTTGGATGACACGCTCTGGATACTACTTCTTAAAGAAGACTGTCAAACATTACTACAAAACCGCCCAACACAATATGTTCTTAACATTGCCTTGATTAATGCCAAACAGTACATTCAAAACAGCAACTTGTGTCTTATAACAAAATGCTTCGATTTAGTCCCATCCTTCTTAAATTGTGGTAAAGTACCACTGAGAAGAAGTGTTGGTATTTGTTCACTAAATGTAAAAATATTGGGTACTTTGCTGTGCCCATTTACCTCCAAAGCTAGAAACATGAATCTTGTCTGATATCAAACTTTGTTGACAAAACAGCAAAACATAAAAAAACTTTAAGTGGACAAATACTTTTAGTGGGACTGTAAATTTAGCACTCTAATGTGAATGTTTTTTGATGAAGAAAAAAGCTACAAACTGGTCTAATCCAAAACCGTGGACGTTTGATATATTCAAATATAATGTTCTTTTCTATAGATAGGAATAATTTAAATTTTTGTTTGTTTTAAATGTGTCAAATGACATGGTAATGAATGAACAGACTTCTATTGTCAGGTAAACAGTACACTGTGCAGAGCACAATTCTTTAAGATATTTATAACATTTAGATTTTTAATATATTTTGGCCAAAGAACTATATTTATTTAAATAATATGAATGGTCAAAATAGAAATATCATAGATATTATATATAGTCTGCTACATATAACAATCTAATGGACATTTTCTAAAACAGCACTGTTATAATTACAGACATAATTATGTAGACTGCAATGAATATTAGATGATTACAACTGACTGAACTGAACTACGAATAATAGGTCTTACTTCCATCTGACTTGGTTGAACTAAAATGCATTATTGTTCATCTTTACCCGGGTGACAAGCAACCACTGCTTGTCTCACAAAGTTGGATTAAAATGTAACAAAATGATGCCATTAGTCTTAGTATTATTACTGTGATGAGCATGGGCCTCTCAGACCACTCCCAGTTCTTGAAACAGCTCTGTCACCAGGTTACGTTTCAGATTTGTGAGCCCTGAAAGGGTTGTGTGAAACACAGCTGCAGTGAATGAAAGCAACACAAACGTTTAGATGTCATAATGTTATTTTGAGGACACTGGGTGATATGTCACTCACATGCTATAAGTCTGCCTACACTGGGTGTTCTCTCGTTATTTGGCCCTAAAAGTCACCAGGGTAAAGGTGGATGCAAGGTGGTTGGAATGGAAGTTATCAGTCAGTTATTTGGAGACATCAGCAGATGTTTTTATCCTGATGGAGGATTAATGAAAGTGAGAACCACAGTAGAACAACCCATTTTCTTCCTTGAGAAACCTCATGGTTGCAAAGAATACCTGTGGTTCCCTCGGTGGTCTACCTGCTGACTTTGCTAGAACATTTAGTTGTAGCCATGGCATGAATTTGGCTGTTTTTCCTTTAAAGCATGGCATTTAAACTGTTTTATAACCTTTGGACAGGAAGTAAGAAAACTACTTTCTTCACCTTTATGAATCTCCACCACTTTTCCTTTTCCCTGCTCATTTCAGCCTTTTTTGTATGGCCAATAAGCAGTCGCTCATCCATTCAATATATTCCCATTAGAAAGTACTTATTTTTTATCAAGAAAGCAATTGCTTTTCTTTACAGCAAGTTGCAGTCACCCTGTTCTGTTCCAGACGATACATCATTGTTCCATATGAGATTGCCTTTTTGTGTTTAGATGTCGTGGTTTCAAAGGCTCTGTGTACATATGTTTTAAAAGTATTTATCTGCTTTGAAAACCAATAGAAAAGCTTGTTGTGGTCCATTTACAGTTCATACCATCAAGGTTTTTAGGTTTTCTGTCCTTGATGAATGTGGGAAACTATTGGAATACCACAGATTTTAAGACAGTGTTATTTAAACAGCACAGCAAATTCCTAATGACAATTTGAGTTCTCACATAAAAACTTTTACATTTATCTCTGAGTTATTGTGCTATTCAGACAAGAAGTGAGTATTTTGTGTTATGTTCTCATATCAAAAACCCTGCAAGTGTGTTTTTTCTTCCCAGGCCTGACACTTCCACCTTGCCATGTTTACTCATTTAGGCCAGCGACATTTCTCTGGAAAATATGCATCACTATAACTGTCTCTTTGTGAAGCACCAGGCCTCTGTAATATTTCTCACCTAGGTGAGTGTGTGCTAATGTCAGAGCAGAGTCTGCGCTGGTTAACCCCTAGATCACTGGGCAACTGCAGTATTTGTGTGTGTGTGTGTGTGTGTGTGTGTGTGTAGGGGGGACATTCGCTCACCTTGTGGGATGGAGTCTCTCTCCCTCCATTTGCTGTCATTATATTTAATGTTGTGCATTTTATTGTTTCTTGCTGTGCAACGCCTGACAAACACACAGTGTTCAAAGTTTAGGCCACGACTGTTTGTTCTGCAGCTACAAAGAAACTCATCCCTAACCTTCCTAGCAGATCTTAATTTGAAGCCATGAGGCGGCTTCCTGTCGTGTCTCTGTATCTGTTGGGGATTGGCGGAGCCCGGAGGGGCCCGGTCGGCAGGGGTCATGCTCTTTATGCAACCGCTTTTTTAACACTCTCTGTGTCTCGGCCCTCCAAAATGAAAAGGAAGAGGCTACTGAATGATACGGGATGCCAAGGTGTGAGAGGTCCCCTTTACATTTACGGCCTCTGTGGAACTGGAGGAAGTGGTGCACTAAAGCGGAGTCGTGCTCCAAAGCCCTCACTCAATTCCAAGTACATCACAGACAGGCCAGTCAGAGGTGACAGAAACAGAGGAGCCTCAGAGAACCGCCATAAAAGCTGTTGTTTACCTGGGATACATCACACTAAATATGGCAGATATTGAAAATATATTGGCCATATGTAGATACACTGGCCATAATTTGATTTTAAACTAGAAATTGCCTTGTCACCTCGCAGAAAACTAAACATAATTTGTTTTACTGCATATTATTGTTGTATGACTTTTACAGCTCTCCGCTGTAACTTCAAAATAAGTGGTGTAATTTCATTTGTAACAGTGCGTCGCCATAGTTTCTGCTCACAAACTGTCTAATTCTGTTTCAAAGAACTTTGGAGTCGAAAGGTCAGAATGGAGAAAGTGCTGTGATGGATGCATGTTTTGTTCTTACATTCTGTTTGTGCTCTATATTATTTATATGGTCAAGAAAATAAAAATGTTTGATATAACAAAAATATGTCTTTCTGCTTCTTGTTTATCATTTAAAGTAGCACAGATAAGCGAAAATGTTTGGAGCTGATCTTATAGATGACAAATGTAGAGAAGAAATACTCCTCAGTCAATCAATCAGTTCATACAAACCAGCCCCCCTTTGCCATCCGATCACCCACACACAAAAAACAAAGACCCCATAGAGACTTCAGATAAGCACATACAAAGTTTTAAATTACTATGGATATACCATCTATGACGGGGAAACACTAGAGATAGATTAATACCACATAATTAATGGTAAACATGTAATAAAAGTAAGAAAATAATAAAATATAAGAAATCCATATATATATATATACAGTGCCTTGCGAAAGTATTCGGCCCCGTTGAACTTTTCAACCTCTTGCCACATTTCAGGCTTCAAACATAAAGATATAAAATTCAAATTTTTTGTGAAGAATCAACAAGTGGGACACAATCGTGAAGTGGAATGAACTTTATTGGGTGTGTCAAACTCTTTTAACAAATAAAAAACTGAAAAGTGGGGCGTGTAATATTATTCGGCCCCTTTACTTTCAGTGCAGCAAACTCACTCCAGAAGTTCAGTGAGGATCTCTGAATGATCCAATGTTGTCCCAAATGACTGATGATGATAAATAGAATCCACCTGTGTGTAATCAAGTCTCTGTAGAAATGCACCTGCTCTGTGATAGTCTCAGGGTTCTGTTCAAAGCGCAGAGAACATCATGAAGACCAAGGAACACACCAGGCAGGTCCGAGATACTGTTGTGGAGAAGTTTAAAGCCGGATTTGGATACAAAAAGATTTCCCAAGCTTTAAACATCCCAAGGAGCACTGTGCAAGTAATCATATTGAAATGGAAGGAGTATCAGACCACTGTAAATCTACAAAGACCCGGCCGTCCCTCTAAACTTTCATCTCGAACAAGGAGAAGACTGATCAGAGATTCAATTCAATTCAATTCAATTCAAAAATACTTTATTAATCCCAAAGGGAAATTAAATGTTGTTATAGCTCATATTATGAAGGTTTCCTCAAAGAGCCATTGTAGATGCTGATGGCTGTGGGCAGGAAGGATCTCCTGTAGCGCTCCGTCTTACAGCTGATCTGAAGAATCCTCTGACTGAAGACACTCTGTTGTTGTAGGACAGTCTCATGAAGAGGATGCTCAGGGTTCTCCATAATGTTCTTCATTTTATGAAGAATCCTTCTTTCCACAATGATCTCCAGAGGTTCCAGAGGAGTCCCCAGAACAGAACCAGCCTTCTTCATCAGCTTGTTGAGCTTTTTTAAGTCCCTGGCTCTGATGCTGCTTCCCCAGCAGATGATGGTAGAAGAGATCACACTCTCCACAACAGACTTATAGAAGATATGCAGCATCTTGCTGCAAACACCAAAGGACCTAAGCTTCCTCAAGAAGTACAGTCTGCTCTGTCCCTTCTTGTAGATGGCTTCACAGTTGCATCTCCACTCTAGTCTGTTGTCCAGGTGAACACCGAGGTATTTAGAATCAGAATCAGAATCAGAATCAGAAAAGCTTTATTGCCAAGTACGTTTTTGGACATACAAGGAATTTGTTTTGGCGTAGTCGGTGCAATACAGTACAAATTAAACAGTACAAACATATCTACAATATAATATAAATATAAGTGCACAGTTTTAAGTGAGTGAGAGTAAATATAGAGCAGTATAAGATGCAAGAGCAATACAACAGTGCAGGTGATCATTGTGCAAGTAAAGCAGTGCAAGTAAGCAGGAGTCCAAGCTGAGCGTTAATGTAACGCTCCTCCACCACCTCCACTTCTTCTCCCATGATAGAAATAGTTTTTGACTTATTCCTGTTTCTCTTAAAATCTAAAATCATCTCCTTTGTTTTAGTCACGTTCAAAATGAGATGATTGTTTCCACACCATGCC
Organism: Girardinichthys multiradiatus; assembly: GCF_021462225.1. NCBI lineage: Eukaryota > Metazoa > Chordata > Actinopteri > Cyprinodontiformes > Goodeidae > Girardinichthys > Girardinichthys multiradiatus. The sequence goes on along the minus strand of NC_061806.1, from coordinate 7,889,718 downwards.
ACAAAGCGGTCCACCACCTTCCTGTACTCATCTTCTTGTCCATCTCTGATCCACCCCACGACTGCAGAATCATCCGAGTATTTCTGCAGATGACAGGAGTCTGTCTTGTACTGGAAGTCTGAGGTGTACAGAGTGAAAAGGAATGGTGAGAGTACAGTCCCCTGTGGTGCTCCTGTGCTGCTGACTACCTGGTTAGACTCACAACCCTTCAGTCTCACAAACTGTGGTCTGTTTGTCAGGTAGTCTTTGATCCAGGAGATTGTTGAGGCATCCACCTGAGTCTTCTGGAGTTTCTGACAAAGCAAATCAGGTTGGATTGTATTAAATGCACTGGAGAAATCAAAGAACATGATCCTCACAGTGCTGCTGGCTTTGTCCAGATGACAGTGGGTTTGTTGAAGCAGGTGTATGATGGCATCTTCAACTCCAACTCCACAGCAATAAGCAAACTGAAGGTGGTCCTGATAGTTTATTGTTTGCTTACTCAGGTGGGCCAACAGGAGTCTCTCTAGGACCTTCATGATGTGAGATGTCAGGGCAACAGGTCTATAGTCATTGAAGACTGATGGGTGAGTTTTCTTTGGTACCGGAACAAGACAGGAGGTCTTCCACAACACCAGAACCTTCTTCTGGGCCAGGCTAAGGTTGAAGAGGTGTTGCAGAATCCCACAGAGCTGCTCTGCACAGGCCTTCAGGACTCTAGGGCTGACATGATCTGGACCTGCAGCCTTATTCCTATTCAGTCTCTTCAGTTGTCTCTTCACCTGACTTCTTGAGACACACAAGTGGAAGGGGGAAGCAAAGGAAGCATCAGCATCTTCTGATATGGTTGAAGGCAAATATGTAGAAGCAGAAGGATGTAGATGCAGCCAAGAGGCCCATGATCACTCTGGATGAACTGCAGAGATCTACAGCTGAGGTGGGAGAGTCTGTCAGCAGGGACAGGGAAGATGGTCAAAATTGATGGGAAGATGGATGGGGCCAAATACAGGACCATTCTGGAAGAAAACCTGTTGGAGTCTGCAAGAGACCTGAGACTGGGACAGAGATTTATTTTCCAACAAGACAATGATCCAAAACATAAAGCCAAATCTACAATGGAAATGTTCACAAATAAACGTATCTAGGTGTTGGAATGGTCAAGTCAAAGTCCAGACCTGAATCCAATCGAGAATCTGTGGAAAGAGCTGAAGACTGCTGTTCATGAATGCTCTCCATCCAACCTCACTGAGCTCCAGGGGGGGCCGAATGCTAGGGGACTGAATAATATTGCACTCCCCACTTTTCAGTTTTTTATTTGTTAAAAAAGTTTGACACATCCAATAAATTTCATTCCACTTCACGATTGTGTCCCACTTGTTGTTGATTCTTCACAAACAATTAGAATTTTATATCTTTATGTTTGAAGCCTGAAATGTGGCAAGAGGATGACCAGTTCAAGGGAGCCGAGTACTTTTGCAAGGCACTGTATATATATATATATATATATATATATATATATATATATATATATATATATACATACATATATATATATATATATATATATATATAATATATATTAATTTGCTAGAAATAAGATAGATCAGTAACTAGGAAAACATGGGAATGAATAACTTATAGGAACCAACATCTCAAAGAAATAACAAAATAGCTAAAGCGTTAAAAGTGATCAAATATAAAACCAAACTCTAGAACTAAAGATCAGTATAAATAACGTATATACAGTGCCTTGTGAAAGTACTCGGCCCCTTAAACTTTTCAACCTCTTGCCACATTTCAGGCTTCAAACATAAAAATATAAAATTCAAATTTTTTATGAAGAATCAACAACAAGTGGGACACAATCATGAAGTGGAATGAAATTTATTGGATGTGTCAAACTTTTTTAACAAATAAAAAACTGAAAAGTGGGGCGTGCAATATTATTCGGCTACTTTACTTTCAGTGCAGCAAACTCACTCCAGAGGTTCAGTGAGGATCTCTGAATGATCCAAAGTTGTCCCAAATGACTGATGATGATAAATAGAATCCACCTGTGTGTAATCAAGTCTCTGTAGAAATGCACCTGCTCTGTGATAGTCTCAGGGTTCTGTTCAAAGCGCAGAGAGCATCATGAAGACCAAGGAACACACCAGGCAGGTCTGAGGTACTGTTGTGGAGAAGTTTTAAGCCAGATTTGGATACAAAAAGATTTCCCAAGCTTTAAACATCCCAAGGAGCACTGTGCAAGTAATCATATTGAAATGGAAGGCGTATCAGACCACTGCAAATCTACCAAGACCCGGCCGTCCCTCTAAACTTTCATCTTGAACAAGGAGAAGACTGATCAGAGATGCAGCCAAGAGGCCCATGATCACTCTGGATGAACTGCAGAGATCTACAGCTGAGGTGGGAGAGTCTGTCCATAGGACAACAATCAGTTGTACACTGCACAAATCTGGCCTTTATGGAAGAGTGGCAAGAAGAAAGCCATTTCTCAAAGATATCCATAAAAAGTCTCATTTAAAGTTTGCCACAAGCTACCTGGAAGACACACCAAACATGTGGAAGAAGGTGCTCTGGTCAGATGAAACCAAAATTGAACTGTTTGGCCACAATGGAAAACGATATGTTTGGTGTAAAAGCAACACATCTCATCACCCTGGACACACCATCTCCACTGTCAAACATGGTGGTGGCAGCATCATGGTTTGGGCCTGCTTTTCATCAGCAGGGACAGGGAAGATGGTCAGAATTGATGGGAAGATGGATGGGGCCAAATACAGGACCATTCTGGAAGAAAACCTGTTGGAGTCTGCAAGAGACCTGAGACTGGGACGGAGATTTATCTTCCAACAAGACAATGATCCAAAACATAAAGCCAAATCTACAATGGAATGGTTCACAAATAAACGTATCCAGGTGTTGGAATGGCCAAGTCAAAGTCCAGACCTGAATCCAATCGAGAATCTGTGGAAAGAGCTGAAGACTGCTGTTCACAAACGCTCTCCATCCAACCTCACTGAGCTCCAGCTGTTTTGCAAGGAAGAATGGGCAAGAATTTCAGTCTCTCAATGTGCAAAACTGATAGAGACATACCCCAAGCGACTTGCAGCTGTAATTGCAGCAAAGGGTGGCGCTACAAAGTATTAACGCAAGGGGGCCGAATAATATTGCACTCCCCACTTTTCAGTTTTTTATTTGTTAAAAAAGTTTGACATATCCAATAAATTTCATTCCACTTCATGATTGTGTCCCACTTTTTGTTGATTCTTCACAAAAAATTAGAATTTTATATCTTTATGTTTGAAGCCTGAAATGTGACAAGAGGTTGACCAGTTCAAGGGGGCCAAGTACTTCCGGAAGGCACTGTATGTAATGAATTACCTGGTACAGAAAGAAAATAAAATTCTCCTAGCTAATTTAATATGATATAAAGCTCTACTTTGTGTCTAAGTTAATATTAGTTTAGCTTGCATGAATAACAATTTCTTATTTCTTATTTTTATCTGCGTTCCAGCCGTAATATTATATGTCTCTCATAGGAATGTCTTTTTTTCTAGATATTGTTTTGCTTTGAATCAGAAATAAAAGCAACAACTTTAAGTTTTCTCAACATCTGGCGCTGTTGTTTGTTAAAATAAAAGATTGGTCTAACAATTAAGAAACCACAAAGTGTAATGTAATGAAAGTAGGATCCGGTATAGATTAATTCTTCATGTTGTCATTTGTCATATTTATATTATGATTTTTTATATTGTTTATATTTTGACTTTTTTTATATGTTTTAACTATTTATTCATTTTTCACACTGATCTACTCTTCTAGAAAAACAACGAATTTTTGGTATGATATTTTGAAATGAAATGAATGTAAATCAGTTTGATTTAAATGGGTAGCTATTCTTTTTCAGTATGTTCTATAGTTACTATCTTTACTATTTAAAGCTATTAGACAGGAATACATCCCTACAAACAACCTTTCACCTTACTGTGTGTCAGTGCTGCAGATTAAAGTAACTCATCAATGTTTTTGTGCAGCAGCAGGGTATGCTTAAAATAAAATAACAGATCCAAAGATTCATGTTATTGAAGTTAAAATGAAGAATGGTCAGAGCGTTTATTACCTCGACTGTAAGTACAGTCTCATTGAACGGTGATTTATGTGTTTTGCTCTGAGATGATAGGAACTAAAGCAGGAGTGGCCAAAATTCACCAAAAGAGGAAACTAAACTGTACATAAACATTTGCCTATAAGCGGGAAATCTCAGGTCAGACGCCTGTGTCATATAACACAATGCTAAGTTAGATTTGACCAGACTTGGTTTCCTTCTTCTTAGCCTGACATTTCGACTAAAAGCAGAGAGTCTTTTATACTGTTGGAGGTGGGCTTCTGTAGTGGGTGCTCCAAGCAGATGTAGGGAATAAAAATATCACTCTAGAATAATAATTCATGTGTTCATGATGTGAATGAAGAACTCAAATTACTTCTTGGTCAACAGGAATTTTTTTCCCAAGCAAGAAAATGTATTTTGGTCCCCAAGTTTCTTTTATGCATACAAGCTAAAGTAGACTGATTGTGAGATACACACAAATGTCAGTTTTTGTCAGACATTACCTAGATGAAATTAGAGTTTTTCAGAACAATCTTTTGTATAAAGATCTATAAAGTTCCTGACAAACACAGAATTTCTTTAAAAAAATGTGTCTTCATCCATACAGATAAATGACCCAAAGCTTGGCAGTAATTATGTCAAGGTCCCTGGAATACACCAAAAACAAAGGTTTGGAGTACGTACTTAAACTTGCTGTTGTTACATCTGGTGTGTCTGGGCTGGGGGCCTGTTTTAGTGGCAGGGCTACAACATCTTCATTTATAATATAGTTAATATTGGTTATCTACACAAAAATCTAACAGGTTCAAACACCTCACAGTAATATGGGCAAACAATGGCTGGGAAATGTATTTGTGTTTGCAAAACATGTATTAAGTAATAAAAAAATAAAAATTTTAAGGCTGGCCTGTGATGGAGAAAGGCACCAGTCATTTTCTACCGCTTATTTCATAGTGGGTCACGGGGGAGCTGGTGCCTATCTCCAGCAGTCTATGGACGAGAGGCGGGGTACACCCTGGACAGGTCGCCAGGCCATCGCAGGGCAACACACATACAACCATGCACACACTCATTCATACACCTAAAGGGCAATTTTTGAGAGACCAATTAACCTAATAGGCATGTCTTTGGACTGTGGGAGGAAGCCGGAGTACCCGGTGAGAACCCATGCACGGGGAGAACATGCAAACACCATGCAGAAAGAGCCCCAGTCGGGAATCGAACCTAGGACCTAGAATTTACTCCATCCATCCATGGATGGATGGATGGAGTAAATTCTAAGGCTCCCGAAACCTCGAGGACCCAGGCTACTGCCCCAGTACTGAAGACCAGCCCAGCCTGCATATGTTCTTGTTGAATGTGGGTTTAAAAATGAAACCGCCTTTCTTTACACATCCGAAGATTTAAGAGAAAATGAGTTCCATTTTTTTTTCTCAAGCTTTATCCAAGGACAACCTTATTTCCTCTCTGTCTGAAAAATTTGAACCTTTAAGCGGATTTCAATATTTTTCCAGTAAATAAAAGCTCTGGCGGTTGTGTAAATGAGCGTTTCACTGAATGTAATATTTAATATTAAAGCCTGACTGAGTCATCCAAAGCCATTATGCAAATTCAGGCATCACCCGTGGGCCTTCCACACCTCGGCACAACAAGAACACAGAGACTGCCCTAATGGCCCTCACTCTGCAAACACAAATCCTCTCATGTGGATTTGAGGCAACAAAAGATTAGCACAATTTGCAAATACACAGCTGAGTTCAAAGGCACAGCCCTCTTCCTTCCCTTCCTTTGTTTGCATGCACACCTTTCAGCAAGTAGGTCATCAGTTGCAATAGTGTGAGGTGGCTTTTAAGCTATAAATCCCAAATTCATCCGTGCAAAATTTGCAAAAGCAAACTTATTCCATGGACATCTGTTGAAACTGAAAGAAAAAGAGAATTTTTGTGGATTTTAGCTGTGATGGCATCCAAACCTAAAAGTTCAGAGCTGAAGCCTCTGATGTTTTCTTGAATAGCCTTGCATCTCATAAAGGAAGACATCTAAAAGTATGTCTTCTAAAAGCCAGCATTAAGTCCTGAACATATTGTTAGAATTCCACGTTTACTAAAAAACAAGTATATTTGATTCAATTTCTTCTGTATTTCTGTATAAAATCAGTTTACAAAACCTTTCACTGTCTGAGCTCAGCAGCCATTCAGGTTTTAGAGGGTTTCTTTTGCAGAGTCAGACACTGGAGGAGGAGGAAAGGTTTCTCCTGTTACTGCAGTAAAATCCACAGAATCAGACTGGAGAATCAGCTTTTATCCCCATGAAGGTGATGTGAAATTCTTTTCTCATCATTCAGCAAAGATATTCCTTCTGTTAGATGATTTTTTTTATGACTTTGTCTGCTTTTTCACTAGTTTCAATTTAATTCAATTCAATTCAGATTATATATATAGCCCCAATTCACATCACATGTTGTTTCAAGGCACTTCACAACAGTCAGGTTCATACATTCCAATTAATCCTAATAATTGAACAGTTCAGTCAGATTCAGTTATTTATTCAAATTGGATAAAAGGTTTTTCTGTCTAAGGAAACCCAGTCAGTGACTTGCAGCATTCACTCCTCCTGGATGAGCATGTAGAGACAGTGGACAGTCACTGGCGTTGACTTTGCAGCAATCCCTCATACTGAGCATGCATGTAGCGACAGTGGAGAGGAAAAACTCCCTTTTAACAGGAAGAAACCTCCAGCAGAACCAGGCTCAGTGTGAGCGGCCATCTGCCACGACCGACTGGGGGTTTGAGAGAACAGAGCAGAGACACAAAGAGAACAAAGAAGCACTGATCCAGGAGTACTTTCTATGGGAAGGAAAAGTAAATGTTGATGGATGTAGCTCCTTTAGTCGTTTCATCTAGAAAGAAAGAACAGATAAACTCTGAGCCAGTTTTCAAGGTTAGAGTCTGAAAGAGAGCACATAGAGTTAGTTACAGTAAAAGCTCAGTCAGTAGCCATGTCTAGGAGAGAGAAAGGGTTAAACACTAAAAGACAGGGCCATGTGGATCATTTGTAGAGGGTGAGCATTAAGTTTCCAGTTTTAGTCTTCAGTTGATCGTCTACTGGATGGACTTTGTGCCTCAAGTATTTATATAATGATGGCGTTAGAGGCCCGAACAAAATAAATAAATAAATAAATAACAGCTCTGAATAATAAAACCAAAAACTTTGAGAATTTTAAATTATAGGATTACAGTAAAACTTGACGTCTTCAATATTATTAGAAAAGTAGGGTTGCTTTAAAATATTAGACACTAGGGTGCTGTAATCAACAGTTAGAAAACATATTTAGAAGGTAATCGTGCTTTATTTTGATTTCTACACAAATAAAATGAATAATAATAATGTGGTTTTATCATTATTTGACAGAGAATTGGGCAAACATCAACACTTGGATGCAACTAGAAGGCCTAAAAAGTGCATAGATGAGGAGAGGAAAACATTTACTGGACTCTGAGTGAACAATGTTTCTCACAGTTTGACAGACAGAATGGGATCCAAGTAAAGTTTCTTTTAAAATCACTAAATGTTGTGAAATAGAAAAATAACTTTGTCTTCTATCCTAAATTTAAAGTTTTATTTAATTTGCATCAATTTACAAACGCAGCCTAGATAGAGATTTGGTCAAACTTATTATTAAATTGTAAAATTATTATTTTTGGATAGTGTTTCGGCTTCTAAATGTTTTAACTTGTTCTAGCTACTCAAATATAATGCTAAAATATTTCTCTAAATGTTTTATTTCACGAAGGTTCAGGATTTGGTGGGGTGGAGTTTAAACAAGAATTTCGAGGTGTGCGCACTCAAACCAAACCACGCCTCACATCCCCATGAGGTCCCTGGGGGCCCTTAAATGAGGAGGGCCTAGGGGCTTAGAATCCAGCATGCGTTCGGGCCTGAGCGCACAGGCATCTTGTTCCTGTCGGATTTAGCTCCATCTAACCTGACTTGGAAATATGACCTCTTCGAGCCCCGATCAGCGCCTGGAGCATCTGCTGAGCGCCGTGGAGAGCGAGTTCCAGAAGGGCAGCGAGAAAGGAGACGTCACGGAGAGGGATATTAAGCTAACGCTGGATGATGCAGAGCTGTGGAACAAGTTCAAAGAGTTAACCAACGAGATGATCGTCACCAAGACTGGGAGGTAGGTCTGAAGCGGAGAGGCTGAGTGGAGGCCGCGGCAGGGATCTTTACGCAACTTTACAGTTTGGGCACATTTTACGTACGAGATTTACTGAAAATAATTCAGAATTCAGAGATTACTTCCAGTATATTTTTAATGTAAGAAGCAGGGTTTTAGTTCTTAGATAAAATGTATCAATGCATGCTTCAGGGGCCTAAAATGGTTAAGAAATATTAGAAAGATTCAACACGTTTGATTTACCCTCTGAACCTCACGACCTGTTTTCCAGGAGGATGTTCCCAGTCCTCCGGGTCAGCGTCTCTGGCCTAGACCCGAACGCCATGTACTCGGTGCTGTTGGACTTCGTGGCAGCGGACAACAACCGCTGGAAATACGTGAACGGCGAGTGGGTCCCCGGCGGTAAGCCGGAGCCGCAGAGCCCCAGCTGCGTCTACATCCACCCGGACTCCCCCAACTTCGGGGCGCACTGGATGAAGGCGCCCGTCTCCTTCAGCAAAGTCAAGCTCTCCAACAAGCTGAACGGTGGAGGACAGGTGAGGAAGAAAAGGGAATGCAAAAAAAAAAAAAAAAAAGAAATTTATTTGTTACAGATGAGGATAAAAACAAAAAGATGTAAATGCTGCAAATGTAGTCTAATAGGCATCCTAAGTAAAAATGAAAATGATGGACTTGGATATTTTCCCATACTTTTTACTTAGAGTGTTTACACATAAAAATGCTCATATATAAATACACATTATTTTAGAATTTGTTCGGTTTTTACTTGATATCATTGGTCTCCTGCAGGATTTACTGTTTCAATCTCAGTTGTTGTGACAAAAATCTGCATATATTGAGAGACAGGAGGTGTAACTGCGATGTTTATCTAGATCATGCTGAACTCTCTGCACAAATACGAGCCGAGGATCCACATCGTGAAGGTCGGAGGCATTCAGAAGATGATCAGCAGTCAGTCGTTCCCCGAAACCCAGTTTATTGCTGTTACAGCTTACCAGAACGAAGAGGTTAGTTGTGCCACAACCAATCGCATTCTCAAGCCTGTCTCAAGCGTATTACGAGGTTTTCTTACATCTATGTTCTTTTGTACAGATCACTGCTCTAAAGATCAAACACAATCCTTTTGCCAAAGCTTTTCTGGATGCCAAAGAAAGGTACAGATTTCTTTATCTTAAATTATAGAATAACAGGACTTAAGGTAGATTCTTCAAACACAGAACATCCATGAACATCTTTTTGATGGCTAATAAAGGTTTACCTGTCATAATTTAAAAAAAAGAACATGCTTTAAGTTAGTCTTTGTATGAGTAGACATCTTTAGGTGAACAGTTTGCTCAGTGAAAATCTGCTCACAGAGAAGCATCTGATGCTACGTTTTCAATGCAGGAGTGACCATAAAGAAGTGTCAGACCACAGTACAGACAGCCAACAGTCCGGCTATTCTCAACGTAAGTTTCAGACTCAAAATCTTTAAAGTGTAGACAAAGTTGGAAGTGCACAGGCTTTATCTGTAATTATAATGAGAAAGTTCTTGATCCCTGATGATGATATAAACAACATGTTAATGATCTGACTTTAAACTGATGGCTTTTTGCACATTTTTCCTCTACAGTTGGAGGTTGGTTCCTCCCAGGCCAGAGTCCCATCTGCCCCAACAGCAGCCCCCCTCAGTTCAGTGGGACAGCGAGCCACCCGTCTGGCTCTTACTGCGAGCGCTACTCCAGCCTGAGGAGCCACAGAGCAGCTCCGTACCCTAGCCACTACCCCCACCGCAGTTCGAGCACAAGTAAGAACTGCTTAGGTTTACTCAACAGAACTTGTGATTAAATGCTGTCAGGAGTAAAGAGGAGAGCTTTAATTTATTTGGCCTGACTTTCTGTTCAGACAACTACATGGACAACAACTCAGGGACTCTACCGACTCATGACAGCTGGTCGGCCCTTCAGATCCCCAACTCCACAGGGATGGGCACTCTTTCTCATACCACCAACTCCACATCTAATTCTGGGTGAGAATCTTAAATATCTTTGCAAATTTTTTCTGTAAGAGGTAACATCAGTTCCCTTTTCAACTTTTTTTCTCCATCTTGTCCGCAGTCAGTATCCCAGCCTCTGGTCGGTAGCTGGGACCACGCTCACCCCTTCGGGCTCTTCCTCAACCTCCGTACCCGGAGGTCTGACCTCCCAGTTCCTGAGGGGCTCCTCCTACACAGGCCTGACCTCCTCCCTACCGGTCTCCCCGCCGTCCTCAATGTACGAGCCCAGCTTGAGCGAGGTTGGAGTTGGGGATGCTCAGTTCGAGAGCTCCATTGCCAGGCTCACAGCGACCTGGGCGCCTGTAGCTCAGAGCTACTGAGGCTGCACCGAGGCTTCCTGCATGGCCATGAGGACACGCAGAGCTGTGGTACAGACTAAGATACGGGAATGTCCTGTTGGGATGCTTGGGAAAAGGCTTAGGTCATTTATTCCAGGTTCTTGAAAAAGACACTGAAGTTCAAAGTTTTACAATATATTTAAATAGACTAATTTGATACTCAGTGCAATGAGTACAATAATCTGTTTCTTAACAACCAATAAAGACGTCGGTAATTAGGCATTACTGAAAAGTGCAATCTGCTGCCTAATGCCAAGGGAGTCACTGCTAACTTTGAAAAGGAACCAACTACTTTAATATGTAGACAGATCTGCGCTTTGAGTATTGAATGCTAACTTGCTCTTAGTCAGCTTCAAATTGATTTTCCACTATGTTCATTGACATTTTTTAAAATCTTTAACCCTAAAAGAGAAAAGAAGGCTCCGCTAACATGAATATGTACATGTGTGTATATAGAGAAAATTAATGTTTGTTTTTTCCATTTAAATGTGCCTTTTATGAAGGTTTCCAAAGTGCCTTGATTCCTGGCAGGCTTTTAATGGATTAAAAAAAGTCCCCTGCCCATGCCATGTACATAAGCTATCTATTTCTACTTGAACTTGCTGCACGTTTTATTTATGTCATTTAATAATAAATTAAAAATATCTGCTTTCTCAAATGTGTTTCACCTGGTCTGTTTCTGTCTTAAAGACAATTATTTGAATTGAATCGACAAAAATGCAGTAATTCTCACAGTGTACACACCCTGGTAAAAGGGCAGGTTTTTGTGAAAATGAGACCTTGATGAATAAATTCAACATTTCTTTCATGTGTGGTTGACATTTATCCTGAACAGCTTACCTGAAAATCAAATAAATCTTTTAGAAGGAAAGACATTTCTAAAAGTGCTATGACACTAGTATACACACCTTTGAACTAAAGTTTTTAAAAGCACCTTTTCTACTTGGAGTCCATCGAAATTCTACACTTTGACAATATTTTCCCACCCTACCTTGAAGAAGTCCTCCACATTTAGATTGTGAGGATAACTAGTGCCTACCGCCCTTGGGTGACCCCACAGATTTAATTCTGGACTTTGGCTAGGCCATTACAAATCTATTTTTTTTCTCTCATAAAGTTATTCTGTTGTTGATTTGGATGGATGCTTGATCGCACTGTGATACTAAAATATAAAATCCTCCCTCATATTTAGCTTTTTAGCAGACGAATGGCAGAACTGGCTGGTATTATGACATGTTTATAATTTCCATCCACTCTAACAAAAATCAAAAAAATTGAAGACAGGTAACCACTGATCATTATGCTGCCACCACTATGTTTCACTTTGGTGATGGAGTTCTTTTGGTAATGTTCATTGCTGTTTTTGCATCACACTTAACATTTTGAATTTTTAGCCAAAATTTCAAGTTTATTTTTATGAGATCATAATTCCCACAAGGTTTTGGGTGATTATACCTATGGTCCGGATGATTTCATTTGAAGAAAACTCTTACGTGTGTTGTGGATGTTTTGTAGTCCTATCCTGACTGATTCATTTGAACAGTGAGATCATTGTAGCAGTTTTCACCTTTCCGCACTATTGCTTTAAAAACCCCAGAGAGATAAAAAAAAAAAAAAAAAGATGAATTTCATTATAACTGATGTTTATTGGGCTGAATGCTGATATTAAATCAACAAAGTATTGGGTTAAGGTGTGCACACTTGTGACCAGGTCATTGCACCTTTTTATTTTTTACATCTGTTCTACAGGCTGCACGGTGGCGCAGTTGGTAGCACTGTTGCCTTGCAGCAAGAAGGTCCTGGGTTCAATTCCCGACCGGGGGTCTTTCTGCATGGAGTTTGCATGTTCTCCCTGTGCATGTGTGGGTTCTCACCGGGTACTCCGGCTTCCTCCCACAGTCCAAAAACATGCCTGTTAGGTTAATTGGTCTCTCTAAATTGCCCTTAGGTGTATGAATGAGTGTGTGCATGGTTGTTTGTGTGTTGCCCTGCAATGGACTGGCGACTTGTCCAGGGTGTACCCTGCCTCTTGCCCATAGACTGCTGGAGATAGGCACCAGCTCCCCGGTGACCCACTATGGAATAAGTGGTAGAAAATGACTGACTGACATCTGTTCTACTAACAGATTTGCCTGTTTTTCAGGATGCCAGGTATACAGGATGTATTCATAAATATTCCATAAATTAGAAGACGCTTTGCGATGAGGCTCGTTTGTCAGATTAAAACTACCTTTTCAAAATAATAACCTTAAAGCAGGTATGAACCATACGTATCATTAAGCAGACATTTCTGTACTAAAAAGTTCGTTCGTTCGTTCGTCGTCTTCCGCTTATCCAGGACCGGGTCGCGGGGGCAGCAGACTCAGCAGAGACGCCCAGACGTCCCTCTCTCCAGACACCTCCTCCAGTTCCTCCAGGGGGAGCCCAAGGCGTTCCCAGGCCAGCCGAGAGACATAGTCCCTCCAGCGTGTCCTGGGCCGTCCCCTGGGCCTCCTCCCGGTGGGACGTGCCTGGAACACCTCCCGAGGAAGGCGTCCAGGAGGCATCCGGTATAGATGCCCGAGCCACCTCAACTGGCTCCTCTCGATGTGGAGGAGCAGCGGCTCTACTCCGAGCCCCTCCCGGATGGCCGAGCTCCACAATGGACAATGGACCGGCACAGCGCCCCCATTACTGTGGCAGCCGCACCGATCCGTCTGTCGATCTCCCGCTCCATTCTTCCCTCACTCGTGAACAAGACCCCGAGATACTTAAACTCCTCCACTTGAGGCAGGGACTCCCCTCCAACCTGAAGAGGACAAGCCACCCTTTTCCGGTCGAGTACCATGGCCTCGGACTTGGATGAGTTGATCCTCATCCCAGCTGCTTCACACTCGGTTGCGAACCGCCACAACGCATGCTGTAGGTCTTGGCTAGAGGGGGCCAGCAGGACCACGTCATCCGCAAAAAGAAGAGACAAAATCCACTGGTCCCCAAACCAGATCCCCTCCGGCCCTTGGCTGCGTCTAGAAATCCTGTTCATAAAAGTTATGAACAGGACCGGCGACAAAGGGCAGCCCTGCCGGAGTCCAACATGCACTGGGAACAGGTCCGACTTAGTGCCGGCAATGCGGACCAAACTCCTGCTCCGCTCGTACAGGGACCGGATGGCCCCTAATAAAGGGCCCCCGATTCCATACTCCTGGAACACCCCCCACAGGGCATCATGAGGGACACAGTAGTTGGAACACACCCTCCGGTCCCCCTTCTTATAAAGGGGGACCACCACCCCAGTCTGCCAGTCCAGAGGCACTGTCCCCGACCGCCACGTAATGTTGAAGAGGCGTGTCAACCATGACAGCCCTACAACATCCAGAGACTTGAGGTACTCAGGGCTGATCTCATCCACCCCCGAAGCCTTGCCACCGCGGAGCTTTTTAACCACCTCGGTGACTTCAGCCTGGGTGATGAAAGAGTCCAACCCCGAGTCCCCAGCCTCTGTTTCCACCACAGAATGCGTGATGGCAGGATTGAGGAGATCCTCGAAGTACTCCTTCCACCGCCCGATAATGTCCTCAGTCGAGGTCAGCAGTCTCCTGCCCCCACTATAAACAGTGTTGACAAAGCACTGCTTCCCCCTCCTGAGGCGCCGGACGGTTTGCCAGAATTGCTTCGAGGCCAACCGGTAGTCCTTCTCCATGGCCTCACCGAACTCTTCCCAGGCCCGAGTTTTTGCCTCTGCCACAGCCCGGGCCGCAGCACGCTTGACCTCACGGTACCCGTCAGCCGCCTCAGGAGTCCCACAAGCCAACCACAGCCGATAGGACTCCTTCTTCAGCTTAACAACATCCCTTACTGCCAGTGTCCAGGTGGGAGTTGAATACATCCCTGGCCGAGGGCTCCGCCAGGCGTTCCCAGCAGACCCTCACTTTGCGCTTGGGCCTGCCAAGTCTGTCAGGCTTTCTCCTCCTCCAGCGGATCCAACTCACCACCAGGTAGTGATCAGTGGACAGCTCAGCCCCTCTCTTCACCCGAGTGTCCAAAACATGCGGCCGTAGGTCTGATGGTACGACAACAAAGTCGATCATCGACCTCCTGCCTAGGGTGTCCTGGTGCCAAGTGCACTGATGGACACCCTTATGTTTGAACATGGTGTTCGTTATGGACAATCCGTGACTAGCACAGAAGTCCAATAACAAAACACCCCTCGGATTCAGATCGGGGAGGCCATTCCTCCCGATCACGCCTGTCCAGGTGTCACTGTCGTTCCCCACGTGGGCGTTGAAGTCCCCCAGCAGAATAATGGAGTCCCCGGGAGGGGCACTATCCAGCAGCCCCGACAGGGACGCCAAGAAGGACGGGTACTCTGCATTACCACTCGGCCCGTAGGCTTAAATGATAGTCAGAGACCTCTCCCCTACCCAAAGGCGCAGGGATACGACCCTCTCATCCACTGGGGTAAACCCCAACACGAGACGGCTGAGCTGGGGGGCAACAAGCAAACCCACCCCAGTCCGCCGCCTCTCCCCGTGGGCCACTCCAGAGTAGAAGAGAGTCCAACCCCTCTCAAGGAGATGGGTTCCAGAGTCCACGCTGTGCGTGGAGGCGAGCCCGACTATTTCTAGTCGATATCTCTCGACCTCCCGCACAAGCTCAGGCTCCTTCCACGTCCCTAGAGCCAGCCTAAGCATCCGGGGATCGGGCCGCTGAGGTCTCCACCTTCGTCCGCCACCCAATCCTCTTTGCACCGGTCCCTCACGGTTCCCCCTGCAGGTGGTGGGCCCACTGGGGGATGGCCTCGCGTCTCTCGTTCGGGCTTGGCCCGGCCGGGTCCCGCGAGGAGTAACCCGGCCACCAGGCGCTCTCCGACGAGTCCCGACCCCGGGCTTGGCTCCAGGGTGGGACCCCGGCTCCGCCGTACCGGGCGACGTCACGTGCCTCGATATTTTGTTCTTTATGAGGGGTTCTTGAACCATTCTTTGTCTGACCCATCACCTAGAGCCTGTTTGCCATGGGAGACCCTACCAGGGGCATTTAGGCCCCAGACA
Organism: Girardinichthys multiradiatus; assembly: GCF_021462225.1. Classification (NCBI taxonomy): domain Eukaryota; kingdom Metazoa; phylum Chordata; class Actinopteri; order Cyprinodontiformes; family Goodeidae; genus Girardinichthys; species Girardinichthys multiradiatus. The sequence continues at coordinate 7,874,042 of NC_061806.1, read as the reverse complement.
ACATAGCCTCTAGGATCATTTGAGCACTCAAACCCCTCCACCACGTTAAGGTGACGGTTCAAACTAAAAAGTGTTTTTATTCTAATCTCAAATGTCGTGTTTTTATTATACGTAAGAAAAAAAAACTAATATTTAACAGAAATAAAGGTTCGAAAACATTCTGTGTGTAATTATATATATATATATATATATATATATATATATATATATATATAATTAATATATATAATGTTTTTCTTTTAGTGAATTGAGTTACTGAAATAAATCAACTTTTCAATAATATTATAATTTAGTAAATATAACTTAACTTATAATCACAATAAAGGTGGAAAACACTTTTGACATTATTTATCAAGACCCTTTTTGTCACAGTAAAAAAAACACGGTATTTTAACAGGGTTGGTTCAGAATGTTTCAGTTTACTTTTAAAGTACCTGTCCATAACTCCACTGGTTGCCTCAGAAGCACATTGCAAAACCATATTCAATTAATGTTCAGTTTAATATGTTTAATTTTTATCCACATTTCAATTATTCAATTCAATCTACAATAGGCTGTAATCTTTTCATATCAGTTAAATGTATAAGCATTAAAAATAAAACCAGTGGACTTGCAAAATCTTCATGTTGGTTTGACTTCATGCTCTGGTGACAGTACAGATTCCATTGTTTACCACTGTAAGCAAAAAAAAAAAAAAAAAAATACCACAATGGATACCATGTACACATGGGCTAAAATCCAGATGCTTTGGTTTTTTTTTTTTTTTACCCAAAACCAGTTTCAGTGCTGAACCAGTACTAGTAAATAACTGGTGCCAGTAAGGAGTTGAAGATGAGCTGATGGAGACCAACAACATGAAAAATTGGTTAGAACTTGCTAAAAACTCAACAGCTTAGGAGAAACAGGACCGCCATAAACTCAAAGTTTCATGTCACAATGCTCTTTGTTTTAATATAACTCACCATTTAGTCAAAATGTCAATTCACCAAACACAGCTGTGCTCAGCTGCTTTTTAGCCGGACCATCAAAGTTTTTGCATCCCCATTCATATACACCATCAGAGCCTTTAATATTGCAAAGTAGTGTTTATAAATTCCAGCAGAAATGGTGTGTTTATTCCTGTTTGCACCACTAAGGGAATTCTCAGCAGAAATTCAAGAATACAACAAATTGATCAAACATTTGCATGAAGAAAGTGACGTAATGAACTGCCCCCAACATGGTTCTCTGGGTGTTGAAAAGTGAACCGTTTCTTTTGTGGGTTTTTCTAAAACCAAGTAATATCTGACCCCAGCACTAACCCTGGCCTTACACTAGGACCATTTGGTGGAGAAAACCTACCTGAGGTCAATGTGCAAACACGAAGAGCCAAGATTTGATTAAACAGGAGATCTTCAAGGGCTGCGCAGCGAGCCCCTGTTCTAATTTTAAAACCCATGGCTTTAGTCTCAAGGTGTGAGTCTCACTTTGCCCTGATGCAGCAAACCTCAGTCACCAAACCTTTGGCCCCGCTTTATGAGCTTTCTTTAAATGACGGTGGCAGCATGGCCACGCTAAGTGAATGTGGCTTCTCTGACATGTGACCAAAATGAAAAAGTCCGGTTTAAGAAATCCATCGGGGGTACGTCGCAATCACTGGCACCTTTTTGTTACAATCTGCATTGTGGTGCGACATACGGCTAACACGTTCAGATCAGCATGTCAAAGAACATGGACGCATAGTGTCAACACCTGGGTCTAAGGTAATACAATAAGATGTGCAGGTTAATGCTGGTATTCCCTTACTGTGAGCTACTGGCTGCTGGCAGACAGAACACAGACTTCCGAGGTTTGTCAGAATTTTTATTCAACAGAATCTGAACCACAGACAGGTGTTTATGGTCACTGTATACAATAAAATATCTTTTTACAAACACAGTATATGTATGTCAATAAAAATTTATTTTTAGATTAGATTCATCTCATACCAGAAGCCGGAGGCTTGGCTGTGCCCTCATGATGTCAGGGTGTGATGCATGTGTGTGCCAGGCCGACAGAGGTTTCGGCCCCCCAATCAGTGATGGAGTGATCCTCACCAAGGTGCAAATGAAAGCTCAAGGGTCACAGGGCCACAGGCAAACAGTAATGAAGCTGTAATGTGACCTGCAGCTGGCAAGGGAACCATCTCAGCAGAGCAAAGGTCCAGCCATGAAGTTCTGGCATCTCCCAGTTCTCCACTTTACTGCATTTCCATTTCAAGCTATTTGTCCCTGTGAGCTTTGACAGTAGGTGTGTTTGTTCACCTGTTAAACTTAACATGATGAGACAAATCAAATCACATAGATAGATGGTTGTTAAAGACCAAAAGCTGAGATAAAAAACAGTGAAGACTGAAACAGCAGAGTGCCTGCTGACCAAAACATGGATTTTAAAGAGAAAATGTGAATAACTCTACTCTTTCCTGTTTAGTAGTCTGCATCCTTTTGGCTAAAATATACAAATTCCTGCAGTGGTGGAAGAAAAGAGCTAATAGAGGTTAAAGGCTGAACTGTTGTAATCACTTTCAAGTTATTTTCAAGTTATGTTTACTTATTTTATTTCAGCTATCTTGCAATAATTTATTCAATTTAAGGCGGCATGAAAACCCTACAATTAAAGCCTATAATCAGTCATACCCCTGGAAGATTTCCATTTAAAATTATTTCTATTCAACCAAGAAGGTTGTTTCCTACACAAAATCTGACAGGCATCTCTCAACACTGACTACTAGCTCCTTTTGGCTCCCAACGAATCCTAAATTTATTTATTGATTCATTCATTTACAGAATATGTAGTGCTTACCGTCACTTGGTTGAGTTTCTGTACAGATGTGATGTGTGGCAGAACAGTGTTTGGAAAGCTGGATTTTTGATGTGCCTCCGAGCTATTGTGATTCTCTCTGCACGATGGTTTCTTGCACAGGGCAGCCTAACAGTAGTTCATGGCTTCAACTTAGTTGAAAGATCTGAAAATATTTGCAATGTAGCACATCTATAAAATACTTGACTGAAACAATGATTCTCCCTCAGAGTTTAGCACAAAGTAGAGATCCAGAACCATTTTACTTAGGAAGTTTTTAACCTTTCACCAACTGTGACACAAATGAATCAGCTAAATGTAGAAATGTACAGAAAGCTCCTACCTGGTTAATATTTCACCTTTTCTGTTAACTCTGTCCTCTCCTTTATTTTAGCGAGTGCTGCTGACATCAAATCCTGACTCTGTTCATGTTTTCTAAATAGTCAAGCTGATTAGTGTTGACATGGGATTTCCTTCCCTTTGTTCTGATTTTTGTGAAATAAAGATACAAACAAATTACAGATTTGAATTGTCCTTCCACTTATTAAATTTCAATTTTAATTCTATAGGTTATGATCTTTTAAGGTATGTTTAATTTTATTAAATCACTGCTTTGGTAGAAATTAATGATAAAAAACCCAGTATCTCTCTATATTTACCCATAATTAAATGAATAACAGATTACTTCACTGATTTCTTGTTTTTCGTTTGAAATCTCTTTGTATGTGTGTGTGTTTACGTGTGTTTAAGAGCAGTTGTCCAGAACTTGTTGTCCAGTGTTTGCTGATAGTCTTTGCTCAGCCTGGACAGGCAAAGAAGTCCTGCTGGGCCCCGGGCCCCACCTGCCATCCCAGTTACAGTGTCTGTGTTGATCTGAGTACCCTGTGCTCACTGATGCTTTTGTCTTCCAATATGGCAGGTCTGCTCTCCGTAAACCCCAACCTGCAGCCTCTGTTGGCGTTCTCTAATTGACACATAGAGTTAGACTTTGCTCACTTGTTGCCTCTCCACCCATGGAAGTGTGTGTTCTAAGCACACTTTGCAGAGTGTGTCCAGCACCAAGGTGTGGAGGACAGAGGCAGATGTCAGGATGGGTCAAAGATGTGCATTTGTAGGAAAATATGTTTTTGAATACAAGAGCAGTGTAGAATTAATGTTTTTGAACAGAAATTGAGTTTATTCAAAAGAAATTTAATATGGATAGTAACTGATATCACATTTGAGTTTTCAGCAAACCAAACACTGACAGTCGTTGCAGCCATCTTTGTGCTGGCATCCCCTCACGTATACCTCCTTTGCTTCCAGGAATATTCCATCAGATATTCTTACAGAAAAGGACAGAAAGACATGCGCAAGCAGCATGATTGTGATGGTGAGTCACATTGTGCATGGCCTTTTGGTTGATTTATGGAGGGAAAACAAGTCGTCAAGTCTAGAACAGTGAGTCGCTGCAGCTGCAGGGAGGTGTGTTTGCAGACTGCCCATCTCGCCCGCCCCAGAACCCTCATCCCCGACCTTCTGATGTCTGTGTGTCTTCGTTAATGAAGAAATTCTGATACCTGGGTGAGACATTGCTCTTAGCTGAGCAGACTGTGCCTGCTCTGTGCCCTCAACCCCTGAACAGTCATAGTGCCGCCCCACCCAGGCCTAGAAAACCCTCCTGGGCCTCTGGCCTGGACTTTCCTCATGCTTTATTTGCAACTTCGAATAAAACAGCTGGAAAATTAGCTTAAAAACTTCACTGCTTTAATGAACCAAACAGTTCAAAATGTCAAATCCCTCAATGTATATTCACTGTATTGCTAAAAGTATTGGTTCACACTGCCAAATCAATGAATTCTGGTGTTCCAATAACCTCCATGGCTGCAGGTGTGTAAAGTTTGTGTGGAGAAACTTGACTGGCCTGAAGAGTCCTGACCTCAACCTTCTTTAACACCTTTGGGATGAATTAGAGTGGAGGGTGCAACTATGGTTGTCTCGTCTAACTATAAACACACTCCTAAAACTTGTGGAAGATGTTGACATAATAGTCAAAGTTGCTATTGCTGACGACGTTGTGCCCATCAACAAACTGGACCTTATTGATTAAGAAAAGGATGTCATCAAAGTTCACATAGATTTAAAAGTAAACAGACAAATACTTTTGGTAATAAGAGTGTAAGTTTAAAAACATCAAAAAACAGTAAATTTTATTTTAAAGCCATATTACATCATCTATGTTAAACTGTGGACTACCTTGAAAAGCATTCACAATTCTTATACTTTCTCTAGTGTTGTCATGTGACATCCACAGTCTTACAAGCTGGTGATTGTTTCTTGACAACTTGTGAACAAGTTTTAACTATATCCATGAACACCTTAAAACACCTTTAAATATCTTCAATTTCTATGTTTTTGCATAGTTTATGTTGAATAGTTACATGTTGAATTTTGTATTTAGGTTAATTGAAATTCCTAAATTCTAAGATAATTTGCTAAATCTATTCTGAGTTCTGGTCAACTAAATAATTATTCCCTAATTCCTGACAACAAAATTCTACTGTTGCTACAAACCTCCTTTCATAGGAGGGATAGAAAGATAGAGACCAGTCCTCTGATGCTGTTATAAACAGGAATAATATGTACATTCATGTCCTATAATATGGGTGGAAACCTACCACTGCTTACTGCTCCTTTAGCAGCTGCCTGAAGCCGAAGACAGGGCCCAGGGTGAGCATAGAACTGTACTGATAAATGTCAGATCTAAAACTAGGCTGTTTTTAGATTTTGTACACCATCTTCTTGTGAGGGTAAAGTAACATTCAGACCTAAACTCTTTTTTGTTCTTCCTGTATAAATTTAATTTAAGACATGAACTGAAAAAAAAGCATAGACATGAGCAGCACAACTCCTCCAATTCAACTGTGAAGACCTCACAAACAGTTTTATGTATTGCAGCTGAACGGGAGGAAACAGCACTGCTGCTGTGTGCAGTAAGAACTGAATCAGGTTCAGAGACTCAGGTTCAGGATATTTGCCCCAGCTGAACGATTACACATACTTTAAACAGCATGAAGGTTTTTCCTTGTGAAATGTGTACAATATCATGCAAAAGTTCTGCTTTTTGTCACTCATTTCAGAAAGGGAAACTCATTTATTATATAGACGTATTACACATGTGACATATTTCAAGCCTTTATTTCTTGTAATTTTGATGATTATGACTTACAGAAAATGAAAACCCAAAAACACAAATTTCAGAAAATTAGAATATTACATAAGATCAATATAAAACTATATTTTAAACAGAAATGTCAGGCTTCTGAAAAGTATGATAATTTCTATGTTCTCAATACTTGATTTGGGCTCCTTTTGCATGATTTACAGCATCAGTGCAGTGTGACATGGATATCAGCCTCTGGTTCTGCTGAGGTGTGATGGATATCCAGGTTGCTTTGATAGCAGCCTTCAGGTCATCTGCATTGTTGGGTCTGGTGTCTCTCATCTTTCTTTTGATATTCAATAGATTCTCTTATACCCCTTTCCTACCAATGCGATTTGGTAGGAAAGGTAGGAATACCGTTTCCCAAATATGATTACGAACCAGTGACGCGTGTTTCCACCGATGAACAGAGGTTCCAGAGTGCGAACTCCAGTTCAACTCGGGCACGGGAGAAGTCTTGATTTTTCAACACCAACGTTACTCGTGAATGGGTCGCAGCTGCAGACAATAGAAGCAACAAATACAGCGGCTAAGATAAACAACGTACTGTATAAACATTATTTATACTGTATATTTGCAAAACTAATACACTAAACACACATTGTACAACTACTGATTTCCATTACACTCGTAGATGCTGAACATATGCAAATGAAAACATTGTACGTACTATTGTGTTTGCACGGCACTGCCGTCTGCTTTTTCATATTAACTGTAGTTTATGGATGCTCACTTTTTGCCTTCATTCCGCACGGCTCAGCAAAGCTGTTTTGCTACCACACTGTGTAATGCCCACTGCTCTTAACTCATGCTTGGCTCTCAAAACTGGTGGAAACACGAGCCGGTGTACAACCAAACAGCAAAGTTCGATAGCACGCAAACCAAACAGGTTCAAGAATGAGACTTCCTTCGTGGAAAATCGCTGTATGGGGTTCTGGTCACGCCAGTTTGCTGGCCAATCAAACCCAGGAACACCATGGTCATTGAAGGACGAATACAACATTTGTAGTACATGTGCAGGATTCGTCTTTGGGTAGTGGCTCTTAATGCAATGAACCACTCTCAGTCCACTCAAGTGAAGCTCCACCCACTTCTTGAATGGATTATACTTACTCCTGTCATGGCTGCACATTTTTCTACCACACTTTTTCCTTCCACTCAACTTTTAGTGTAAATGCTTGGATAAAGTATTGTGTGAATAACCAACTTCTTTAGCAATTTACCGTACCCTCCTTGTGAAGGGTGTCATTGACATCTGTCTAGTCAGCAGTCTTCCCCATGATCGTGTGGCCTACTGACCCAGAAAGAGGCCATTTAGAGGCTCAGGAAACCTTTGTAGTTGTTTTGATGAGTTTATCAGTTGATTAGATTGTGACACCATGTTTTCCCAGATATTTATTTATTCATTTATATATTTAACTTTTTCACAACATTTAATTTTCTGAGACATAATTTGGCATTTTTATTATCTGTAAGCCACAAATACAGGTCCTTCTCAAAATATTAGCATATTGTGATAAAGTTCATTATTTTCCATAATGTAATGATGAAAATTTAACATTCATATATTTTAGATTCATTGCACACTAACTGAAATATTTCAGGTCTTTTATTGTCTTAATACGGATGATTTTGGCATACAGCTCATGAAAACCCAAAATTCCTATCTCACAAAATTAGCATATCATTAAAAGGGTCTCTAAACGAGCTATGAACCTAATCATCTGAATCAACGAGTTAACTCGAAACACCTGCAAAAGATTCCTGAGGCCTTTAAAACTCCCAGACTGGTTCATCACTCAAAACCCCAATCATGGGTAAGACTGCCAACCTGACTGCTGTCCAGAAGGCCACTATTGACACCCTCAAGCAAGAGGGTAAGACACAGAAAGAAATTTCTGAACGAATAGGCTGTTCCCAGATTGCTGTATCAAGGCACCTCAGTGGGACGTCTGTGGGAACAAAAAAGTGTGGCAGAAAACGCTGCACAACGAGAAGAGGTGACCGGACCCTGAGGAAGATTGTGGAGAAGGGCCGATTCCAGACCTTGGGGGACCTGCGGAAGCAGTGGACTGAGTCTGGAGTAGAAACATCCAGAGCCACCGTGCTCAGGCGTGTGCAGGAAATGGGCTACAGGTGCCGCATTCCCCAGGTCAAGCCACTTTTGAACCAGAAACAGCGGCAGAAGCGCCTGACCTGGGCTACAGAGAAGCAGCACTGGACTGTTGCTCAGTGGTCCAAAGTACTTTTTCGGATGAAAGCAAATTCTGCATGTCATTCGGAAATCAAGGTGCCAGAGTCTGGAGGAAGACTGGGGAGAAGGAAATGCCAAAATGCCAGAAGTCCAGTGTCAAGTATCCACAGTCAGTGATGGTCTGGGGTGCCGTGTCAGCTGCTGTTGTTGGTCCACTGTGTTTTATCAAGGGCAGGGTCAATGCAGCTAGCTATCAGGAGATTTTGGAGCACTTCATGCTTCCATCTGCTGAAACGCTTTATGGAGATGAAGATTTCATTTTTCAGCACGACCTGGCACCTGCTCACAGTGCCAAAACCACTGGTAAATGGTTTACTGACCATGGTATCACTGTGCTCAATTGGCCTGCCAACTCTCCTGACCTGAACCCCATAGAGAATCTGTGGGATATTGTGAAGAGAACGTTGAGAGACTCAAGACCCAACACTGTGGATGAGCTAAAGGCCGCTATCGAAGCATCCTGGGCCTCCATAAGACCTCAGCAGTGCCACAGGCTGATTGCCTCCATGCCACGCCGCATTGAAGCAGTCATTTCTGCAAAAGGATTCCCGACCAAGTATTGAGTGCATAACTGTACATGATTATTTGAAGGTTGACGTTTTTTTGTATTAAAACACTTTTATTTTATTGGTCGGATAAAATATGCTAATTTTGTGAGATAGGAATTTTGGGTTTTCATGAGCTGTATGCCAAAATCATCCGTATTAAGACAATAAAAGACCTGAAATATTTCAGTTAGTGTGCAATAAATCTAAAATATATGAATGTTAAATTTTCATCATTACATTATGGAAAATAATGAACTTTATCACAATATGCTAATATTTTGAGAAGGACCTGTATATAATATAAAATTTTTTACTTTCTGAAATGAGTGACAAAAACATTAAAGTTTTTCAAGGTATTCTATTTTTCTGATTTGTACCTGTACTTTTTACTACTTTCTACTATAGGATGAAAGCTGTCGATTAAAATGTTAAACAGTGTCTATTGCTTTTCACAATGACATAAATGCAAGGTCTGCCTTTCATTTGCCTTGTGTCTGAAGTTTCCTACTTCACCTGGTTACCTGTGTTCAGCAGAGCCGCTCAGTGTTCACTAAAACACCAGAGTCTGAAGGAACGGCTGTTTGAGGAGTGTTTTTGAGGTACATGAGCAATTTCACATATTAGGGAGAGTTGCTATCCAGCACAAGCTAATGTATGTTACGTCCAGTCACCGCAGGGTTTGGTGACAGCCTCTCACCATCCTGACAGGCCCTGTCTACTTCTCCGTGGACAGTCTCACAACCTGACAAAAGTTGTCTGCAAACTGGAGGTCTGTGAGGTAGCATTTAGCAGAGGCCCATGATATCCATTGTTGCCTGAGAGAGAAACAGTGTGTTTCACTGATCTGTGTTAACATACTGGTTCTCCTCATTGTCCACAAGACTTGTCAAATCCTTACAGCCTCACCATTAAAGAGTAAGCTTATATGTGTGGATGATAAATTTGCTGTTTACAATAATTTCCTTGGTATTTGGTCAGATTGCCTTATTATGTGTGACTTTGGAAAGATACTTAAGTATCTTTGCCGAATGTTTTCCTGACCGAACTGAGTCAGGGTTGTAAGGCCACCTCGCTCACACACACCTTTTTAGCTCTGTCCGCTATAAATACACTGCTCAAAAAAATAAAGGGAACACTTAAACAACACAATATAACTCGAAGTAAATCAAACTTCTGTGAAATCAAACTGTCCACATAGGAAGAAACATTGATTGACAATCAATTTCACATGCTGTTGTGCAAATGGAATAGACAACAGGGGGAAATCTTTGGCGATTAGCAAGACACACTCAATAAAGGAGTGGTTCTGCAGGTGGGGACCACAGACCACTTCTCAGTACCTATGCTTTCTGGCTGATGTTTTGGTCACTTTTGAACGTTGGTGGTGCTTTCACACTCGTGGTAGCATGAGACGGACTCTACAACCCACACAAGTGGCTCAGGTAGTGCAGCTCATCCAGGATGGCACATCAATGCGAGCTGTGGCAAGAAGGTTTGCTGTGTCTGTCAGCGTAGTGTCCAGAGCCTGGAGGCGCTACCAGGAGACAGGCCAGTACACCAGGAGATGTTGAGGAGGCCGTAGGAGGGCAACAACCCAGCAGCAGGACCACTACCTCCAACTTTGTGCAAGGAGGAAGAGGAGGAGCACTGCCAGAGCCCTGCAAAATGACCTCCAGCAGGCCACAAATGTGCATGTGTCTGCACAAACGGTTAGAAACCGACTCCATGAGGATGGTATGAGGGCCCGACGTCCACAAATGGGGGTTGCACTCACAGCGCAACACCATGCAGGATGCTTGGCATTTGCCAGAGAACACCAGGATTGGCAAATTCGCCACTGGCGCCCTGTGCTCTTCACAGATGAAAGCAGCTTCACACTGAGCACATGTGACAGACGTGACAGAGTCTGGAGACACCGTGGAGAGCGATCTGCTGCCTGCAACATCCTTCAGCATGACCGGTTTGCAGTGGGTCAGTAATGGTGTGGGGTGGCATTACTTTGGAGGACTGCACGGCCCTCCATGTGCTCGCCAGAGGTAGCCTGACTGCCATTAGGTCACGTTGCACCACAGACTGTCCAAGAGTTGGCGGATGCTTTAGTCCAGGTCTAGGAGGAGATCCCTCAGGAGACCATCCGCCATCTCATCAGGAGCATGCCCAGGCGTTGTAGGGAGGTCATAGAGGCACGTGGAGGCCACACACAATACTGAGCCTCATTTTGACTTGTTTTAAGGACATTACGTAAAGTTGGATCAGCCTGTAGTGTGTTTTTCCACTTTAATTTTGTGTGTGACTCCAAATCCAGGCCTCCATTGGTTAATAAATTTGATTTCCACGGATGATTTTTGTGTGATTTTGTTGTCAGCACATTCAACTTTGTACAGAACAAAGTATTCAATGAGAATATTTCATTCATTCAGATGGAGGATGTGTTATTTGATTGTTCCCTTTATTTTTTTGAGCAATGTATATATCTTTGACACTGAGTTTAGAGCCCTATGATGGCCACTCCCAAATATTGACTGTTGAAGCCACAGCTTAGAGGTCTGAAGCCATTATCTAACTATGTATGGCCAATTTGTGCCCAAGCTTCAACCTTCTGGCTGAAGTTTTGAATGTTGCTTGAATATTTCCACATAATGTTCTTTCCTCATGATGCCTTCTATTTTGTGAAGTGCACCAGTCTCTCTTGGGGCAGAACACTACAACTTGATTCTACCACCCCTGTGTAACTGTGTAGAAGGTATTGCTGATGTTCATTATGTAGCTACGGGTATTCTTTCAGAGCCTTTACTTGGCAGCTGCATATCATGGGCCAAACCAGAAAATCAACATCAGGGATGTCCAAAATGCAGCCCATGGGCCATTCGTGACCCAAGGACTGATTTTGTGTGACCCCAGACCGCAATTAAAAAATTATACATATTTGGCCAAGCAGCACAGGTGGTTACACTAATTATTCACATTTAAACCATCATAAGTTTTGCATTCTTTTTAATTTAATAGAAATAGGACCAAAAACATCCACCAACTTTTACTCACTGATTGATTAAACTTGGTTAAATACAAGCAACTGTCTTTAAAGACAAGACTGACCCAAATCCTGTTCGTGTCGCTGAGAATAGACACAAAAGTCAGTCAAATCTGGAAACTAGTCACATTCAAATTATTAGATTTAAAGTACCTTTTAAAAATAACCTTTAAGCGGCTACAGAGAACACTTTTCATTAAGCCTCGGTATTAAAAATATTTTATTGGTCTGTTTTAATCCTAAATGTGCTTTTATTAGCTTTAAGTGGGAAATCATCATATTTAACAGAAATAAAGGCTTGAGGCATCAGCCTGTGTGTAATTGAATGGCTCTGTATGCCTTTCTTGATATAGCAAACCAACAAAACCCTTAACACGAAAACAACTATGCGTTTTAAAATATTTCATGTGTAATTGAGCAGGTTAAAAAATTAAAAATCATTTTGGAGATTTTTATAAAACAAATAAAACATTTTGTGGCCCGCAAGCACTTGACTGGATGACTTTGGCCCGTGTGGTTAAAAGTTTGGATGCCACTGATCTAAATGGTTTACATTCATTTATAAGTGGACACTACATTTTCCCAACTCAGATTCAGGTTAAGATATTGCATAAACTCTTCGATCTGACCGTCAGTGGCCACCCTGTGGTGGTAAATAATCCCAGCTGTTAGGCTGCTGTGGGATTAGCACCATCAACCTTCCTCAGATTTAAAGAATAACTCCTTACTGCATCCAGCTGCTTTTCACACAGGCTTAGTCCAAGACTTACAGGAAAATGCTGCTCTCTTGTGGCCAAACGCATAACAATGTTCTTTCCCTTTGCATTTTCCTGCAGATAATTTCAAATGTTCCACTTCCTGGACGAACAAAAATTACAGCCTCTTTGAGTTTAAATCCATTTATTTTTCCATTTATTTAAAAAAAATCCAGATCTCTTTAAATATCAGACACTGCATGCATGGAGAAAATGCTGAACTCACATTTATCAAAAAGACTCTCCAGCAAATAAACTCGTGAACGTAAGCATTTAAGAAAAGGAAGTCAAAGAAACAGTTTCCAATAAAGAAATGATGGTTTAGTGCCTGACGACGGATGCAACAGGATTTAACATAAAACAGGACATGGACTGCAAGCCCAACAGCAACTCTCAGCTGAATTTGGCTTTAGAGAAATCCATCTCCGGGTGCTGGGCCATGAACCTGCAGGGAGAGGAAACGTCAGATCAGGAAACAAAATAAGCAAGTCAGGAAGATTAGCGTGGATAAAAATCTGTTTCAGCTAGAGGATGACTGTTTTTAAATGGTAAGGGACTGTGAGCATATTCTGAATAGTCCAGTTCTCAGAATTCATGCTAATCTTTTCTTACAGACCCTGTATAAATTCACAGCAGTTCCAACTCTGATTTACAGAAAGTCAGAAGGACATTTTTGTTTTTTTAGTTATGTCCAGACTCATCATAGCGGTGTAGCAACAGTGGAAAAACACAACCAGTCTCAAAGTATGACACTTTGTGACAGTGAAGTCCAGTTCTCTCTCTAAGACTCATTAAAATGTTAAGTCTAGCAGCCATTTTTAGACAAGATTCAGAGACAAGTTGATTAACGTTAACCAAGACCAGAAGCACAAGAAAAAGAGCCAACCCTTAAAACTGCAGGATCCTAATGTTGAAATAAGACACAAATTCCTGGGAAAGTTCTACTCTGCTGATGTACAGATTAGATCCAACTTGTATCTAATTCATAAAGATCTTTCTTCATGGTTTTATGCCACCAGGCAGCAGACATCTTTAAAGCAGTTTTCATACCTCTGAGCTGTCTCTACCTTTTAGACTGCTACAATAATCCATGTAGAACAATAGAAATAAAACTAACACAAATACCCACATTAACTCAATGTATAGATGCAGGTTCTGATGCAGTCCTAATTCAGCTCACCTCTGGTTGGGAAAACTAAAAAACCTAATATGAAATTAGAGCAATCTGAGTCATTTTACTTTGAGAAGGGGTCATAATCTCTCACATTCATTGGAGTCAACTGGTCTATACTGGATAAGAACCGCAGCTTCAGAAAATATACAAAATATACTATAATGGAGCAAACTAAAACAAAGTTGTATAACCTTTGAACCCAAGAATCAAATAAAAATAACTACAGAAGTCAACAGAGCAGATGAACCTGATGTTGAAACAGAAATTAGGGTCAATCTGCTCTCCTCTCCAATCTAATACAAAAAGCAGTTTGCTGTAAAGATATATTATCTGGAGATGCTCCAACAGTGGGAACTAACTTCTTCAAAATGTCTTGTTTCTTCTGCTCTTCAGATGTTGGCAGGCCCATAGATTTCTGCCTCTGGTCGTACATCATCTTCTCCACCATTCCACGTGTCTCTCCGTCCAGGTCTGACAGCTGCTCAGCAGGAAACACAGCAGAGTGGAGGACATGACTGGTTTATGATCCCTGTCACTTTCTAACAACCAACAGAGCAGAGAGTCGACCTCTATGGTTTACCTTTGAGTTCTCAGGGCAGATTTTCTTGGTGTTCATTTCTGGATCTGTGGTAACAATCTTGCTCCACCACTCCATTTTATTAATCTAAGAAATCAGACATGACAATCAAAGAACAAGGCATTAAATCTCTTTAAAGGTGAAGAGAGAGGATTTTAGAAGGAACCACATCATCTCACCTTCTCCAGGTGGACAGTAACCACTTTGCCATCGTCGATGAGCCAGGAACTCTCCTCCACCTTTACCTCGTTGTAGAGCTGACCTTCTATAACAGGAGGGTGGCCTTTCAGACCAACCTTGATGGAGCGACGCTGGATGTCCACCACGACATCTCTGCCCTTGATGCGGAACTTCACATCAAAAGGCACGGCAAGCTACGGGAAGACAAGAAGGACCAAGTATAATTCCAGCTATTTTACCGTTCAGTACATCCAAGCATCTATTGGACTCAGAGTGACCTCCTGTCTAGGTCCGCCAACAAAGGAAAGAGGCGATACTTTGTTTCCTCCAGCTTCATCAACATGTGAGCATTACTACAGATCCAAATGGTCCAAAAATACAATGTAAAGATTCGACAGGCGAAGAAAGACCAAGACGATTATAGCCTACTGGGTTTGCTACGTTATGCAAACTTTCTGATTATTGATTTATCCTGAATGAAGAGTGGTTCAGTCCAGGGCTGCAACTAATGATCATTCTGCTAATAGATTAATCTGTCAATTATTGTTTTGATAAACCAATTAATAATCGAAGAGCAAAAGGGGCTTTTTTTAAATTATTTTTTTACAGAATTTGAACCAGGTGAAACTTTAGCTAGGCCACTTAAGGAATTCTGGATATTTACAAACCAAATGTTTTTCATCTTAATGTAAAATGTGTATTTTTTTGTACAATTGTGGCCTAATTACTGCTCTGAGTGGGTTGTTCTATCAGCAAAAGGCATGTTTTAGATTCTGTATACTGTAATTAACGACTAGTCGATTACTAAATTAGATGACGATTATTACAATAATCGATTTATGCGATTAACTGCTTTAGCCCTAATTCAGTCTGGGTAACAAAAACTGTTTTGTTCAACGGAGCTTATCTTACATAGTTCATTTTGGGCCGATACTTCTACTCATGTAGTTTTTAAAAACATCATATCAAAACATTCTAACTTTCCAGCTGAATCACTTTGAAGAAAGAAACAATGTCTTCGGGAAAGTCTCCCAGTAAAAATCTGCTTTAAAGAGGTTGGAAAACTGTCAGTCAGGACCACTTTGAAAGATCCCCTAATAAGTGTTTTGGCTTAAAATGAACATATAAAAACCATACAGAACAGCTGAAGATTATTCAGGTGATGTGTCTATTTAAGCTATTCATAAAATGTTTTTTCCTCCCTTCTGGATAAACTGAAAATCTAACCATCTTAACAATAAAATGTTTAAAGTGAAACAAATACTTTCTCAAAAACTGGAGATCAAAATGAATAACAGCTGTGCCCAACCGAAGAGAACGGATTTTCCGTAATCATTCATTCAAGTTTAGTAAAAACAGAACTCAGGAGAAACAGGAGGTGCTCGCTATACCAGTGGCTCTGTTTTTACAGATGAGTGGTTGGGGATGATTTTAACAAAACCTCAGTGTCAGATGCTTGATTATCCAAATGGAAGCAGAGACACACAGTCGAGCATGAAAACGTACATCGATTTCTGACAGCGTTTGTGTCCACTTGTAGTTAGGAAGGTCAGCTCCGTTTCCTGAATTAGGCTTCAGTTTATCTTTGTCCTTCTCATCCTCCTCTGCCTCTGAGTCAGACTGGATAGAATTGAAGATAAAATCAGAGTTAGATGGAAAGCTGCGAGAGCAATAATTTAGAGCTCCAAGGTGCCAAACAGTTCACTCACCCCCTTCTCTCCTTTGTCAGATGTCTTCTCTTCATTCGCTGTTTCGTTCTTCAGTTTCTCCTCATCCTTCATCTATGACATGAACAACATATAAGTCAATCATTTATGACAGAGGTTTGGTTGCAAAGGAATGGTAAATCCAAGCATCCAGGTTTCACCTTGTCGAGCTCAGACTGTAGCTTCTCCGCCTCTTCGTCTGTCAGCTCCTGAATTCTTGGTACTTCGTCAAACTTATTTTTCTTCTCCTCCTCAGCGAGCTTGGCAGCTCTTTCAGCTTTATCCTTCTTTTCCTTCTCCTGTTTCATCTGCTTCTCTTTTTGGGCCTTCAGCGCCAGCTTACTGTGGTGATCGAAGGCCTCCTTGACCAGCTGAAAGTAACGCAGGAGTCAAATTTGGGAGCGAATGAATTATTTCTGACCAAACAGTCACAGAAACTAGAGTGTGGACGTGAGAAAAATTCCAAAACCCAGAGTTTGGTTTGATGTATCACTGGAGTTATAAGCACTGCAGTGACCCCATACATCCACAACATATATCAGTTATTCTCCAGTCATAAAAAGTAAAAGATCAAAATCACACAATTAGCATTCGTCATTTCATGGTGACAGTCTGGAGTTAAAGCTGGATGTGAACCCCTTCTCTGCTTCAGTTAAACACCCCTCCCATCCTGCGCTGCATCACTATCACTGTCACATGACCAAATAAGGCCAACCCCCGCCCCCCTGAAACACATACACAAACAGCAACGAACAAGATAAAAATAAATGTTGGGTATTAATATCAGCCCAGTTTTACTTATCCGACAGGCACCATCCATACATCCATTGTCTATACCCGCTTGTCCTTGCAGAGTCGAGTGCCCATCACAGGGCAACACAGAGTACAACCAACCATGCACACACTCACACCTAAGGGCAATTTAGAGAACTCAATTAACCTAATGTTAATGTTTTTGGATTGTGGGAGGAAGCCGGAGTACCCAGAGAGAACCCAAACATGTACGGGAAAAACATGCAAACTCCATGCAGAAAGATTCCTGGCAGGGGACAGCGCTGCTAATGCTAATGCAGGACCGATATTTTAAAACATCAGTCAATACCAATGATTTCACAATGTCCACAGCCCAAAGACATCAATGGTGCAAGATTTGCACTACTTGCACCATTGAAACCGACGTTTGGCATTGGCATGAGTGACCAAAGGTTTGGCTATAGCAGCCCGGCCGTGTATATTGACCCTGTGGAGCTCCCGACGGACAGTTCTGGTGGAAACAGTTGAGGTGCACAGTTAATTCTGCCGTGATTTGGGCAGCCGTGGTTTTATGTTTTTTGGATACAATCCGGGTTAGCACCCGAACATCCCTTTCAGACAGCTTCCTCTTGCGTCCACAATCAATGAAGACTGGCTAACAGGCTGGTCCAATTTAGCCATTAAACCTCCCACACTAAAATGACAGGTGTTTCAGTTTCATTGTCCAACCCCTGTATTTAGCTATGAAACGTTCCCATTCTTTACGCTATGGTTTTTTCCCAGTCATACTTTTAACTGGCAAGCTGTTCTTTTTTCACACTGATTCTCTTTCCCTCTGTGATATTAATCAATGACCCCTGGTGTCGCCATAGATGAGTCAACATGTTGGACATGTTGCCACTGGCAGGGATTAATGTTTAGCTAAAGTTGGAAGGCGCCCTCTTACTGCTGCTACTGACAGGTCCTGCAGAGAGAGCAATAAGACTGTCTTGACAACCATTGACATGGGTTATGGAAGCTCAAATAGGACAACAGAGATATAATGTACTCAAATGACCTACATGTACCAGGTCTGCACAATATATCGCAAATATAACAGCATCACATCACATCACTGTGTGCAATAATTATCAGCCAATATATTCCAAGTATTAGGAACTTGTATTTTTCATGCTAATGTGTTATTTAGCCTCTTGGACAGAGTTTAATGGCAGCAGATGGTCACAACAGACACAAATGAGATTGTTCAAAAAAAAGGTCAGAGTGATGGAAGCACAGGTGAGAAACAGAGAAAAGATGAGGCATAAATCGCAACAGATATCGTCATCGCAATATTTATCCATATTATCGCCATCACAAGATATTCTAATATCGTGCACCCCTAACATGTTCCCCTTCCCCTTTTATAAACCACCATGGTTAGGATAAAATCCCTGTAAAGTTGCCTCTGGTAATGTATGCATCCATCAGCATCTACAACGGCTCTTTGAGGAAACCATAATATGAGCTATAACAACATTTAATTTCCCTTTGGGATTAATAAAGTATTTTTGAATTGAATTTGAATTGTAATCTCCAGTTCTGGGCCTGGTAGCTTCTGTGTAGGTTGTGATCTACATAAATGGAGTTCATGGTTCCAGGAAAGACACAGTAAAGTAGCTCACCTTCTCTGCAGCCCCTGAATCTCCACCAACGAAGAAATCAGTCTTGCGTCGGAGGAAACTGAAAAATGTGTTGACTAGCTGTTGGAGGAGAAAAACAGACTTCAATGAGAGAAATAATGGAGAATATGTCTGTATTTAATATGTAGACACAGCACAAATGCTTGAACTTTAAGGGGTATGTCTCTACCAGCTTTCCACATCTGGTGACTGAAATTTTTGCACCGTTCTTCTTTGCAAAACAGCTCCAGCTCAGTCAGTTCAGATGGAGAGTGTTTGTGAACAGCAGTAGGTCTTGCAACCGATTCTCGATTGGGTTTAGGTCTGGACTTGAACTGGGCCATTCCATTCTATTGTAGCCCTGACTTTATGTTTAGGGTCATTGTCCTGCTGGAAGGTGAACCTCCACCCCAGTTCCAAGTCTTTTGCAGACTCCGACAGGTTTTCTTCTAAGACTACCCTGTATTTGGCTCCATCCATCTTCCCATCAACTCTGACCACCTTCCCTGTCCCTGCTGAAGAGAATATCCCCTAGAGCATGATGCTGCCACCACTATATTTGACATTGGGTATGGTGTGTTCAGAGTGATGTGCAGTGTTAGTTCTCTGCCCACTTATAACGTTTTCCAGTTTGACCAAAAAGTTCAATTTTGGTCTCGTCTGACCAAAGCACCTTCTTCCACATGTTTGCTGTGTCCCCAACATGGCTTCTGGCAAACTGCAAACGGGACCTCTTATGGTTTTCTTTTAACAATGGCTTTCTTCTTGCCACTCTTCCATAAACACCACATTTGTGCAGTGGATGACTAATAGCTGTCCTGTGGACAGATTCCCCCACCTGAGCTATGGATCTCTGCAGTTCATCCAGAGTCACCATGGGCCTCTTGGCTGCATCTCTGATCAGTGTTCTCCTTTTTCGGCCAGTAAGTTTAGGTGGACGGCCTTGTCTGTGTAGGTTTACAGCTGTGCCATACTCTTTCCGTTTCTGACTGATGGATTAATCAGTGCTTCATGAGATGTTCAAAGCTTGGGAAATATTTTTATAGCCTAAGCCTGCTTTAAACTTCTCCACAACTGTATCCCTGACCTGTCAGGTGTGTTTCTTGGAATTTAAGATGCTGTTTACTCCCCAATATTCTCTTAACCAACTTCTGAGGCCGTCACAGAGCAGCTCTATTTGTACTGAGATTAGATTACACACAAGTGGACTCCATTTAGTCATTAGCAATCATCAGGCAACTTCTGAAGGCAATTGGTTGCACTCAGAGTAAAAGGGGCTGAATACCTTTGCACACTGCACTTTTCAGTTTTTTTATTTGTAAAACATTTTTTAAATCATGTATAATTGTCTTTTCACTTCACAATTGTATAGCACTGTGTTGGTCTTTCACATAAAATTCCAATAAAATATATTTATGTTTGTGGTTGTAATGTGACAATATGTGGAAAAGTTCAAGGGGTATGAATACTTTTACAAGCCACTGTATAGTGCAGCCCTAATGCAAAACTTCTCATGGAAAGAATGGATGGAAAGAATACGGCACACATGCAAACCTACAAAGACATGTCTTTCAGCCTAAACTGATAAGCCATGAATGTTGATCAGAGAAGCAGCCAACATCTTTATGCTCAAAGATGGTCTCTGTGCAACTTGACAAAGCTTGAGCTGTTTCGCAACGAAGATGGGCAAACATTTTGGTTTCTAGACTTATCTAAAATATGTGCAGCTGAAACTGTAGCTGTAAAAAAAAACAGACTCAGGGGGTTGAATACTAATGCAGCCCACGTGTTATACATTTTTTATTTGTGTAAAAACTGAAAAATATGAAGCAACTACAGTAGTCACACCACTGTGACAGTCTGGGGTTAAAGCTGGATGAGACCTCCGACCAGATGGGGAGACATGCTGATATCACAATGCTTTTATTTCTCGGGGGTAACACGCATGGCCTAAAAATTCTCCGGGGGGCTAAATATTAATACAGCCCGCAAAAAGTGGTATTTGTTTTATTTGCTAAAAATTTAGAAAACAATATATAAGTTTTAGTCCTAATTAGGAACTGCTTTGTGTCGGTGTTTCACATAAGATCCCAAATGAAATACATCGTCTTAGGTTGCCATGCGACAAAATTTGAAAAGGTTCAAGTGGTATCTTGGCAGGGACTGTCAAATGAAAAAAAACAACACTGACTCTTACAGAAAAGCGGTTTTCAAATACCTCCCTTTATTCACAATTTTCAAACTATTATCTGAATGCTTTCAATGGCTATGATTCAGGAATCTAATTTCGTGCCACCTCTTAGCCACATATGCATGCCGAATTTACCAGAACAAGATGTTGATTATCGAAAAAAGTGCCCCAGTGGGAACATGGTAGTAATGATCAGATGTCATGACAAAGTAAAATAAATGTAAAGTCTCAATTTCTGCATGTAAAGGTCGAGAGGTGTATTGGCGTAACTATTAGCATGATAGCGTTAGCATATAAGCAGCATGCTGGATTACCTCCTGTACTCCTCCTTCGTGTTGCTGGGCCATAACCAGCAACATACCGTCATACTTTTCTTCTTCACCCCCCATATTGGTAGTGGTTCAACACTTCCACCGGTTTCTCGTTAGCTGCGCGAGTAATAAATAAGTAAGTCTGAAGAAGATGTACTCTAGGCTGAGCCTGTGGTTACGTGACTTACTTCCTGGAAACTAACCCCACCTAGACTACTTTCGACCAATTGGAAGGACGTATTATAATTGACAAGACAAGGATCCAATTCATTGAGAGCATTTGTTAGGGCCAGAACCTCTCTCTCTCTCTCCATATATATATATATATATATATATATAACCTCTCTCTCTCTCTCCATATATATATATATATATATATATATATATATATATATATATACACACACACAATATAACTAGCAGTATTTAATTTAAATCAGTTCAATTCAGTAATACTTTATTTAATCCAAAAGAGAAATTGAATAAAGTAAAACAAATACTAAATGGTAAATCGCCTGCTACAGCGCTCTATCACATCCACAGAGACTCCAGAGTGCTTTACACTTCACTCAGTCATCCACACATTCTTTCACACATTGACAGTGGTAAGGCACATTGTAACCACAGCTGCCCTGGGGCATACTGACAGTGAGACTGCCATACAATCGGCGCCACCGGGCCCTTTGACCACCATCAGCAGGCAAGGTGGGTGAAGTGTCTTGCCCAAGGACACAATGACTGAGACAAAATACAGAGACAGACAGCGGGGGTTCACACCGGCAACCCCCAATTACAGAACGAGCCACCATCGCCCTTGAAGAAAAGCAGAAAGAAGAGTTTATGTTGTTTCAGTCCTAACGTATTAATAATTAGGAGTGTTCACATCAGGCTGAAAATCAATCCTGATTCCTCTGATCACAGTTACCTTCTTGAATAGGAACATTATTTTTGAAGCATAAGAATCAAGTTTTTGAAAGGATATTGTGCATATTTTTGTTAGTGCTGAGTAATGTACACGTCCCGCTGATGTTTTCATGAATGTAAATGCAAAATAAACAGTGAATCCGCTTGTCTAACTTCACATTTATTTAATCCACTTTATTTTACTGGCTTAACATGACCAGATATTAAAAAAGGAAGATTTTTAAAGAAGGCTTTACATAACACGTTAAAAAACAGCAAAGGAAAAAAAGTGCATAACATGACAGATCCAGCTAAATATTCATCAAATCAGTTGCATTTTGTGCTTTTACATTCAAAAGAGAAAGTATTATATAACCTTAGAATTGGTACAACTCCAATTTCAAGACACGTTACAAAACAAAAAAGGACATTTATTATACAGAAAATATATTGACCACACCAGAAAATCTTCAGCTGTGATAAGAGGTAACACAAACATAGAGATCACATATAGAATTGAAATGAAGCATAAAATCAAAGGCTGTGGCTCGAGAGGACCATACATTTTAGATAACCTACAACCAACTACGACCAGATAATGTTAATAAGAGTGTCTGGGAGAGGAAGCTATTCTATTGGTTACAAGGATGTTTCCAACAGTACCTGGAAGCAACATCAACAAACATCTTTAGCAAGTGCTAACTGTTCAACACAAAATTGTTACGGCAGATATCACAATTCAAACTGTAGGAACGTATAGTACAGCTTCAAGTGTATCTTTTACGTTAACCTTTTTATAGACTAAAAACAAACAAAAAGAAAAAACGAAAAAAGCTTTCACGTCTGTCCAGATAATCAGACATACAGGAAGAAGCCAGTTAATTTAGCTCAGCATAGAAATATTTCAAACTCCCTTTCTGGAATTAAGGTAATTTATTAGGTAAAGCAAATAATTTGTTTCAAAGGAAAAATAAAATGTGCAGGAAAATGTTGCTACATTCTTACAGAGCCTGGCTAAGCTCACTAGCCTGAACTGCAATAAAATTTATATTTGTCAATTTTTTTTTTAGACTTTTCTGGCCTTTATTGTATAGTAATCAGATAGGAAAGAGGGTGGAGAGAGAAGGAGAAGATATGCAGCAGTCCCAGACTGGGAATCGAACCCAGGAAAACAGCTTCGAGGACTACAACTGCTGCACAGGGTTCCACCAATGGAGCCACCAGCGGCCCTTGTATTTATAATTTCATCTATGATCAGTAAGAAAGTAAATATTTTCTAAGAACGTTATTTTTTTCTAGTGTACAACGAGGCATGCAAAAAAAAAAACTTCGACAAAAACAATTCATTATGCGTTCATTATTTTACAATACCTTCAACTATTTCGTTTTTACACTGTTGCCACACTGCACATTAAAAATGCATCTTACATTAAACTTGAAATAATCCAAATCAGAAAAATAAACATAAATATTGAACTAAAAGTAATGATAAAACTAAACAAAGAACCAGATCAATAAGGAGACAGGTATAGTGAAATGTGCACTTACAAAACAAAAGAAATATTAAAGCAAAAAAAAAATAGAAGAAAATAATTATCTGATGTAAAAAGAGCACAGTTATCAAACCCACAAGGTCAGAAGACACATTTTAAAAGGACAGGCACTTCAAAAACAATCGGACGGTTGTCATAATAGAAAAGGATCTACAGTGGCTCTCAAAACTGTACGCACTGTGCCAAATTGCCATTCCCCTGCCATTATTTTGACACTTATTGTATTTAACTGGAAAAATAAACCAATGTTTGACTGAAAACTGTAAAAAATAAAAATAAAAACTCTGCAATAACCTGATTACACACCCTTACACTAATTCACATTTTGATCCTAGCATTTAGTCTTCTTGTGTGCACACTTCAGTAATTTCAGAAAACATGGGACAGCAGTAACAATACAAAAACTGGATGCTGATGTCAGGCAAAAAGCCGTACACAAACACTGAAGAAGCTGCGGTAATTTCTAGGAAGTTCTGCTTGTGTTCTACATGTGACAACAACCTCCTGTATTCTGTAGGGTTAGGGTCTGGACAAAGACGTATGGCTGAAAACGTCCTCATCTGACTAAATTATTCTAAAGGCTTGTGGGTGAATGTGTTACGATTTGATCAAATCTAAGTAAAATATTTGGCCCAGAGTTGATGCTCAGTTTTGGCCCACAACAAAACAACATTGTACCCATTATGGGGGTGGTATAGTGATCCAGGGTTATATCAAGAGCTGTCGTCAAAGTGACTGAAATCATGAACAATTCCAAATACCAGAAGTTTATCCAAAACCTTCAGAGTTCAGAACTCTGAGAGAAAGTCACCTGAAGAGGGTCGTGGACAAGACATGTTCTCACAATATTGTTTGACAACTTTGGTAGAAATGGAAAATGTTATTGTAAATATTATTGTAAATGTTTTCACATGTTTTTCAATGGTCATCATGTATTTTACATTAGAAAATATACTTGAACACGGGGGTGTACATTTTTGAGAGCCACTGTATAGGCTTTCTGCAGAACAATCTTCTAATCAAGCAATCCTTCAAAGCAAAATCCAATATTTACAACCATAAATATTTACACATAGAACCCTGAGTTCACTGAAGCCCTTCAGACAATGTGAACCTTCACATTTTCCTTCTTCCACGGTAAAGGCATGGCCTCTCTAAGGAGTCTGGTTCGGCCAGAGACTCCAGTGCAACTAATGTCTTCCTTTCAACATTCTGCATGTGACCTTATTTAAAGAAGGTGGCAGCTATGCAGGGATGATTCATGTCCTCACTGAAGTGTGCAGCAGTGGGACACCCGAAGACTCCATCTCTGAGTGAGAGGGCGAGTAGGTTGTTGGAGAACTTGAAGTGTGATCTATGAGGACAGAACGAAAAATGTCATCAACCTCAACCGACTGAGCACTGAACACTATGCATTTAGATTTTTGCATGCACGGTGTGATGGCAAGCCACACAGGGTTAGAGCCACACCCTACTATATATAACTGGTTTTCCTTTCATTTACTTTGTAGTCATTACATTAAATATTCCTTAATTATATAGTTTCTTTGTTTATTCCTCTATCACCTTATAATGTTTATATGAAGTGCACGCATATTAACACTGCAAGGTCAATTCAGTTCTATGTTGTATTAATACTCTTTTTTTTGTTTGAGTTTACCTGGTTGTTTGGTGTTTGGCTTCCCCTTCCTAATGGGCAAAAGGCATGGCTAAGGGCTGAGATTCCTGAAGTACTGCTGATGGCCTCATTGAACTGAACCAAACGCTTCATGTCAAGTGGGGGGAACCTTAGGGGGTGTTTTGGATTTATTTCCTGTTATTATGTGGCAGCCATTTTGTCTTCCTCTATTGTGTGTGTGTGTGGTTTAGCTAAACCTGTATTTAAGGGCCCTTATGTGTTAGTTCAGGAGGTCGGTTTTGGTTTGTATCTGTCTGAGTCTTGTCAGTGATGATTTTGAGTCTAGTATCTTGAGTTGACCTCTTTTATTGGCATGCCTGTACAGGTTCTTCTCAAAAAATTAGCATATTGTGATAAAGTTCATTATTTTCTATAATGTCATGATGAAAATTTAACATTCATATATTTTAGATTCATTGCACACTAACTGAAATATTTCAGGTCTTTTATTGTCTTAATATGGATGATTTTGGCATACAGCTCATGAAAACCCAAAATTCCTATCTCAGAAAATTAGCATATTTCATCCGACCAATAAAAGAAAAGTGTTTTTAATACAAAAAACGTCAACCTTCAAATAATCATGTACAGTTATGCACCCAATACTTGGTCGGGAATCCTTTTGCAGAAATTACTGCTTCAATGCGGCGTGGCATGGAGGCAATCAGCCTGTGGCACTGAGGTCTTATGGAGGCCCAGGATGCTTCGATAGCGGCCTTTAGCTCATCCAGAGTGTTGGGTCTTGAGTCTCTCAACGTTCTCTTCACAATATCCCACAGATTCTCTATGGGGTTCAGGTCAGGAGAGTTGGCAGGCCAATTGAGCACAGTGATACCATGGTCAGTAAACCATTTACCAGTGGTTTTGGCACTGTGAGCAGGTGCCAGGTCGTGCTGAAAAATGAAATCTTCATCTCCATAAAGCTTTTCAGCAGATGGAAGCAAGAAGTGCTCCAAAATCTCCTGATAGCTAGCTGCATTGACCCTGCCCTTGATAAAACACAGTGGACCAACACCAGCAGCTGACACGGCACCCCAGACCATCACTGACTGTGGGTACTTGACACTGGACTTCTGGCATTTTGGCATTTCCTTCTCCCCAGTCTTCCTCCAGACTCTGGCACCTTGATTTCCGAATGACATGCAGAATTTGCTTTCATCCGAAAAAAGTACTTTGGACCACTGAGCAACAGTCCAGTGCTGCTTCTCTGTAGCCCAGGACTGGGAATGTGGCACCTCTAGCCCATTTCTTGCACACGCCTGTGCACGGTGGCTCTGGATGTTTCTACTCCGGACTCAGTCCACTGGTTCCGCAAGTCCCCCAAGGTCTGGAATCGGCCCTTCTCCACAATCTTCCTCAGGGTCCGGTCACCTCTTCTCGTTGTGCAGCGTTTTCTGCCACACTTTTTCCTTCCCACAGACTTCCCACTGAGGTGCCTTGATACAGCACTCTGGGAACAGCCTATTCGTTCAGAAATTTCTTTCTGTGTCTTACCCTCTTGCTTGAGGGTGTCAATAGTGGCCTTCTGGACAGCAGTCAGGTCAGCAGTCTTACCCATGATTGGGGTTTTGAGTGATGAACCAGGCTGGGAGTTTTAAAGGCCTCAGGGATCTTTTGCAGGTGTTTAGAGTTAACTCGTTGATTCAGATGATTAGGTTCATAGCTCGTTTAGAGAGCCTTTTAATGATATGCTAATTTTGTGAGATAGGAATTTTGGGTTTTCATGAGCTGTATGCCAAAATCATCCGTATTAAGACAATGAAAGACCTGAAATATTTCAGTTAGTGTGCAATGAATCTAAAATATATGAATGTTAAATTTTCATCATGACATTATGGAAAATAATGAACTTTATCACAATATGCTAATTTTTTGAGAAGGACCTGTATAATTGCCCATTTTGTTAACCATTTTTTCATGTTTTTTGGGTAAATAAAACCCACTTTTTTTTAATTTAACACCTGTGTCCTCTACTCTGTACTGCTTGGTTCCTGACACACGGTGTCTGGATAAAATAATCATACCCCCTTTACCTTTTTTTCGTGCCTGTAACTTTTGCCAATTTACAGGCACGAACTTCAGAGATTGGTACTATAAAGTGACAATTAAAAAATTCCACATTACAACTGCAAATTTCAATGTGTTTTATTGGGCTTTAATTTAATACATAAATATAAGTAGTGCATAATTGGGAAGTGAAAGGAAAATGATAAATGGTCTTTAATTTGTTTTACATTTAAAGATTTACCATGCACTACTGTCTGTTGGTCTGTTACATAAACACCTGATAAAATATACTGTATTATTACATTTGAAAGCGCTGTATTAGGAGAACGGTTGCATTGCATATGGAAGAATCACTTAGTTTAAATGTGATTCTTCCATACATTCAGTCTAGTTTTAAAGTTTGCAACAGTATGGAAATGGCTCTTTTAACAGTTTTTAATAATATGCTGTTAGCTGTCCTGATTCTGTTGGATCCATCTACTGCTGTTGGATCTATCTACAGATGTTGCTATAGTAGAACACGAACGCATCTTTTGCTATGATAGGCACAGTCCTACAATAGTTCATATCATACACTATATTGGAAAAGGTATTGAGTCACACCACCAAATCAATGAATTCCAGTGTTCATAACACTTCCATGGTTGCAGGTGAAACTTGACTGACCCGCACAGAGTCCTGACATCAACCTTCTTGAACACCTTTTGGATGAATTAAAGCGGAGGCCGCGATTCTGCATAACTAACTATGAACATACTCCTTAAGCTTGTGGTTCCTGTAGAGTATCAAAGAGCAACGAAAGCAAAGCACTAAAAATTTCCATAACACTTACAGAATGGTTAAAGTTGCTATTGCTGGCAATGATGGGTCCATCAACAAATTTGACCTTATAGATTTAGAATAGGATGTCATCAAAGTTCATGTACATGTAAAAGTAGACAGACAAATACTTTTGGCAATGTAGTGTATCTGTCATATTGGAGTTTTCTGTTCAGCCAGGGAAGTACTCCTCTGAACTGCCCTGTTTTGACTGTGGGGTTCCTCAGGGCTCCACCCTCGGTCCAGTTATTCTTTCCCTATACCGTATTTTCCGCACTATAAGGCGCACTTAAAAACCTTTAATTTTTTCAAAAAGTGACAGTGCGCCTTGTAATCCGGAGCGCCTTATATTTGGATCAATTGGTTAATTGTTTGATCCATACTGGTTGTACACGGCGCTCTGTCAAAATGTTTCAGTACGACTGGTAAACTACAAAGCCGCACCGCTTGCAGCATTACGGCTACCGTAGTCAGGGGCGTTGCCAAAGTAATAGCGGTAAACACCTGTACTGTGCTTACTCCTAGTCCAACACCACTTGTGTGTGTATAACGTTTGAATGTACTGTTGCAGGAATTGCCTGAACTATATGTGATTAGAAGCTCAGTGTGTGGGGTGTATGTTTCGTGTGTGTGTATGGAAGATGTTGACATTACTCCTCCGGACAGAGGTGGTGCTGTGTACTGCCGTAGCTGAGAATCAAGAGTGAAGGAGTGACGTCGGTATTATTGTGTGTGTGGGGTGGGTAGAGACGGCGACCGGAGCAGCGGTGTATGAGTCTGTAAGCCCTGTGTTTTTACGTGCTGCAAAGTAATTAAAAAGAACCCCGAATCTCGTCATCAACTCAGTGTTTTGATGCTGTTTCTTCATGCTCAACTCAGCAACGTATGAGTGAGGGAGTTAACCCCGAGGAAACTAGTAACTTCGGCCCTGGAGAAAGCGTCTCCCCTGTCATCAGACTACGGTCAGGGGACAGAAACAGGAAAGGTTAACAGTACTAACGTTTGATTTAGTGCATCAAACTGTTTCTTTTACGTGTTTACTGAATCAGGGAAAAGTTCCCTTTCACGTTTTAACTAACGTTTGATTTCAACTTCAACTTCATAGACTCCAATGCATTCCTAACGTGCGGTTGGCTCTATTCAATAGAATTCTATGTAGAGGAGACCTTACCATGAGAGTGAATGGAGTTATCAGAACGCTGGTTTGTAGTGTATTAATAAAGTTTGACTGACTGACTTATCTGACTGTTTTGTTGACATTCTCTTTAGCACAGCTCCATCTAGTGGATGCATAACGCAACCCCAGTCAAACGTTTGACTGCAGTAGCTTCTATTCTATGCGCCTTATAATCCGGTGCGCCCTATATATGAAAAACGTTCTAAAATAGGCCCTTCATTGAAGGTGCGCCTTATAATCCGGTGCACCTTATAGTGCGGAAAATACGGTACATGCTTTTTCTGGGGTCCATTTTCAGGCAGTGTAACATGGCCCAAATGGAAAGACCTGTTAGTGTCTTATACTAGCGATTAGTGAAACAGCAGTCTGCATGTATTCTCTCTAGAGAGATGCTTAATATAACTGAGATTTCCAAAAATATTCCATTACAGTCTTGTTTTCTCAAAGCCAAAACTACAGACATGTTTCAGCATGTAAAACTACAGTTTCCATTCAGTTTCGGACTTCTGTATGCTTCGTCTTATCTAATTTTTAAAAACCCAGCGAATTTTGAAAGTAGCTAATTTCAAATGTTCTGCCCCTTAGCAACAGCTTCCATAGTGAAGTGTGTAGCAAGCTAGACCTATCAGGGTGCATTTACTGATCAGAAAAAGATTGCATTTCTGAGTTTTCGACCAGCCAACCACCAGTCAGTCGGTCAAGCTGAAACTCTCCAGCCAATTTCCTGTGCATCTATAACAAGTATTTACAAAGTAACTCAAGTAGGTCAAATTAAATATTTGTTTTTTATTCAATTACCCCCCCAGAAATGGAGATGTTTTTGTACTTACTAATTAACATTGAAAAAAGAATAATCCATACCTCCATTTTTCCTCCACATGTTTCTGGCAAACTTGTCAGTGGAAGTCAAGTCTGATATTTGGATGTTGGGATTAGACTTGTAGTCATCTTGAGTAAAACAAAAAAAATCACCTTATCTGACACCAGAAGACATTGCATTGTTGAGGATTAAGGAGTGAAAACTGCCCAACTTACTGTTGTTGCTTGATGAAAAGGAGCCATTCCCAATCATGGTCTCGTGCCCACTGTCTGACAGCGTCCTCTCCATCCTCGGAATGGGCGGCCTCCTCCTAGTGCTTTTCCGAGTGCTGATGCGGATGATGCCCCGCACCAGCCGGCACTCTGCTTCCTGCTCGTCCATTTTGTGCTCCTCTGCCAGACAGTTGATGAGCTGGGTGATGGCTTTGCTCTTCCTCAGAAATACAGAGTCTGAGGTGCACCTGGCCAGCTCTTCGATTTGATATTCAGAGTACAGTTCCAGTAGCTTCTTGGTGATCAGGGAGTCCACGTTTTCTTCGCTGTCCTCCCAGTCATCAAACGTCATGGACTCATGCAGGGAGGCAAACCCAGCCTGAGTTTGGGCAGGCGGTGGTGCATATGCTGAAGACTTTATGTCAACATCCAAATATTCTTTTGGACTGACTACTTTGACTCCATTAATGTGAAAGTCTGACCATTCGGTGTCGGTCTCTTCTTTGTTGTCTCCTGGGTTGACCCCTCGGAGGCTCACCTTTTCTGGCTCATCTGGGGAGCTCTCATTTGGCGCCAAGCACGGAGCAAGGATGGACCGTTGGCACAACCTGTAAAGTCCACAGGTGATTACAGTGCAAACAAGCGTTTTACAGCTCTTCGGGGAAGAACAGGGGTGACAGTTCGTTGCTGTAGATGAAGGCTCGGCTGCACGAGGCACAAAGCTGATGGTCTCAGACTCATTTCCATTAGCGTCTTTAAGGCGACCTTTGTGGCCCACCTTTGGTTGTGTGGTTGGCTGCCTATCCTCCACTGGGTCCACACAGCGCTCCTCAGTAAACGACACTTGCCTGATGTTCCCTGGCCTCTCGCTGCATCTCAGACTGTCACTGCTTCCTGCAGACATGACTTACTAGCTGCAAGAATCCAAAGAGAAAAGAAACACAACAGAGGGGCTATTAGCACCATATGAAAGCCCTGAAATTATTTCAACTAAAACAATTCTATCAGGCAGAATCTCAGATCACTTTGAACCACATGAGGGCATCTGTCTTTTGAAAAAAAAAAAAAAAAAGGAAACCACTATTACAGGCAGGCATCGGGTAATGTAACCCAACAGGTTTCATAGTGCGAGCACCTGCTGAGAGACAATTACCCATTCATACATCAG
Organism: Girardinichthys multiradiatus; assembly: GCF_021462225.1. Lineage (NCBI taxonomy): Eukaryota > Metazoa > Chordata > Actinopteri > Cyprinodontiformes > Goodeidae > Girardinichthys > Girardinichthys multiradiatus. The sequence goes on along the minus strand of NC_061806.1, from coordinate 7,842,545 downwards.
ATTATGTGTGTGATGTCATGGAGTATTTCAAGAATAATAAACAACAAGTCATTCGGTTCGGTTGCAACAGTGTTTAGTACTTCAGGACTGTTAAATAAAGGTACCCCAAATTCTGAACAATTTAAATAAAAAACTGACGACTATTAAAATAAAACTAAACTTTAATTGAGATGGGTTAATAATTATAGTAATGATAATAATAACACTAACAATAATATCTGTTGTTATGATGCATTAGCATATCTAAAGCTACTTGTGATAACAGTACAATTATTATTCTCGATAATAATTACAGTAACACAGAAAACATTATAGCAGTAATGTGTTTAATGATTGCATTATCACACAAGGTACTTGTAATAATACTAATATTCTTATAATACTAATGTTATTACCACTACTACTACTACTACTACAACTACTACTACTACTATTACTACCTCAACTACTCCTACTAATAATAATAGTAATGTTAATAGTATATGTTGTTACTGTTATGATGCATTAGCATATCTAAAGCTACTTGGGATAATAGTAAAATTATTATTCTCAATAATAATTAGAGTAACATAAAAAAATATAGTAGTAATGTGTTACTTGATTGTATTATCACACAAGCTACTTGTAATAATACTAATATTCTTATAATACTAATGTTATTACTACTACTACTACTACAACTACTACTGCTACTACAACTACTACCACTACTACTACTAGTACTACTACTAATAACAAAAATATAATTGTTAATTATATTAAAATAAACAACTAGCCTCTATAAATCTACTTATAATGTGGTATAACGACAGCCACAGCAATAATAATATATTTTGTGTGTGGTACGCTCTAGGTAAACATGTGTCTGTTTCTTTCATTGTTGTTTATATCCTCTTTAAATTGTTACTATTTTAGTTCATCCATTGTATACTTATTTCTTAGTTTATTCAGTAAATTTGGATCTTCTCTGTTAGATTGTCTTCCTGTGTTTGCCTCTGTCTGATCCTGCTCATGACTCTTCTCTCCCTTAGTTTCTTATTTTCTTTATTAAAGAACTTTGCTTATTTTTGCCACTACTACGCTTTGCATTTGGGTCCTCCTTCAACCACACCATGACACTGATGACATTAGCCTAGAAAAGGCGACTTGGAATAATTAAAATAATGTTAATGATAACAATATGGCTGATATTAGTACTATTATTGTTAATACTACTACTAATACAGTTATGTGTTAGTCCTGGCTGAACTAGCCTGCATATGGCTGCTAGTTGGTCTCTATTTTCAATGTTCTGTGCTGACGTTCTCTACTGCGCCCACTGTTTACAGTCCTCAAAGCAACGTCACTTTAATCTTGTCCATTCAACGACGACGTTAACTGTTTCACCAACATAAAGCCTAATCATTCATTGAATTAGTTACACGTTAAAATATTGGACATATTCGCTCACAGCCACTTTTTGTTGCGTGTATAAATATTATTTTCACTTTCATGGCGACTTGTCAGTGCGGCTCCCTCCTCCATTACAGGACCAACAAATGTCTCACCTATAGTCAGAGTCTGCTGCGTCCACAAGCCGATTCCCTCCCAAAATTAGGGCTTTCCCAGTGTCCTGCGGGCAAACATATATGTTTTAATCCATCTCTGGCGAGCAGCCGGGTCCAGATCAGTCCAATATTAAAGTTTCAGGAATGTTGCGGGGGAAATCCGTGTACCTGAGCGTCAAGGTACAGGAAGCGAACCAGGTAAACTGAAACCAGAGTGTGGACTTCCGGTTAGAAGTGGCTTTAAAAAATAAGACTCAGGTAAAATTCCAAACGCCGTAGATTTGTATGCATACTCACCCACTCATCTACGCCTATATTCATATCCAGAAATGTGCAGGGCGTATAGGTATTTACTTTTGTACGACAAAAATGAGCTCTAACGACGCACAATGCCACTCACATTAATATGTAACTTTATTTTGATAAAAATTTCGGAGCTGCTGCTGATAATGACGACGATTTCCACAAAAGCTAGAACAAAATTTGGGATTTTATTATGCTGACGTTAAATTTAAGGACACGACGTGGAAAAAAAAAAACCAGTGCAGATACACGCAGTGATGAATGGATGAATGAATAAATGAATGAATGTGACGGGCTGGCCATGTATTCCGTGAAGTAATTAGATAGAAATATATTTTAACATATATCTGTATCTGTTTGTTGAATTAGACTTTAAAAGGAAAAAGGGAAGAAAAAAATAAGAATAGATCCTACTAGGTAACTGTTGCTTGGACTGGATTTTGAGCAAATAAAATGCCATTTAATGCTACCTGATATGTTTTTTTCCTCTGGGAACCCAGACCTGATGCCAAATCAAACCTGTCCCAGCTGCAAGTCAGAAAACCAGTACTAGGTCATTGCTAAGTAGGGTGCTAAGGGATCAGGTTAACTAAGGTTAGCCATAAAAGCCAATAACACTGTATTGCTCTGGTTTTTTATTTACACAAGCGCTGAGGGGCATAGCCATAAACAGCTACATTGCTGTTTATGAAGGAAGACAGTTATGCCTTGGCGATGAATGGACGGCGTTCTGAGAGAGGCTGTGTTCATTGGTTTTTATTAGGTTGTTTGTTCCCTTATGTTCTCTAACAAACCTCTGAGGGCTTCACAGAACAGCTGGATTTGTAGTGAGATTAAATTACACATGCCGACAATTTAATAATTAGGCGACCTCTGAAGGTAAATGGTTGAAACTGAGTTAAATTAGGGGCTTCAGAGAAAGGAGGCTTGATTCCAATGCATGCTACTCTTTCAGAATTGTAAAAAAATGCTAAAACGTTGTATAATTTTTTTCTACCACATAATTATGTTACAAATTTGTTAGTCTGTCTCATAAAATCTCAATAAATACATAAATGTTTGTGCTTGTGAAAAAAAGGACGCAAAGAGTCCTTTTGGGGCCGAAAGAGACAGTTCTTTTAGAAGAGTCGAGTCATATGATGTAGATCTCGAAAATGAGCCGCAATTCCCACCACCGTTACAACCATTAGGTTGTAAAAAATGTTTCAAGCTTTTATTGGAAAGCGAAGAAGAATTCAGAACAAGTAGGTGTTTATATTCCTTTGGGGGGGAAAAAAGCGTCCATGAGACCCAGGGCTGCTGCAGGTTAAGAGGAATGAGCAATGCAGCTAGCAGCGCTGATGATGTTCATAAATCAGTTCACAGCTGGATGAACTGGCTGCGCTGAGTGGAAGAGCTAAGCTAACGATGGGCAGTGGATTATCGCTCCAGCTGGGATTCAGTCTTCCTGTTATCAGAAAATAATTATTAATAAAGAGGAATGGCAATTAATAAGAACACCACTTCCTGCCCGGAGTCTCCCGTTTATTGACCACCCACAGTGAGACACTAACTCGTTTTATCCGTGGAATGACGACGCTCGTTACGGCCGTCCACCTCAGCAGAGCGCTCGGGATCCGGTGATGCTGTCGGTCGGTGCCCTAATCGGGACAGAGCTCCCACTCTGTTTTAGAAACCATGAAAAGCCGTGAGTATCAGCAGATCGACCCGCAGGCACTCCCGACACCCACGCAGACCCCTCTGCCTCACCATCACCAGGCTGACGGCGTTGACAGGAGGAAAGAGCCGCGGACACCCAGGAGAAAGTGGGAAGTTTTCCCCGGGAGGAACCGCTTCTTCTGCGATGGACGGATTATGATGGCCCGTCAGAGTGGGGTCTTCCCCCTCACTCTGGGCCTTATCTTCCTCACAAGCGGTTTATTTTTTATATTTGAGTGAGTTGTGTTTTCCACTCTGCCTTCTCTGTTGGGGGTTGCAATCATTGTGCCGTTCTACATTTAAAGCTACTGCTCAGCAGTTCTGTAAAATGAAACTCTCTTCAGATATAGTTTTTCATCTAAAGAACATTGTCTTTATCATTGGCTTTTGTTGTTTTGTTGTAATTCGATGTTTAATCAAGATAATATCCCTTCCTAAAAAGACGTTTTCACGTGTGCATGCTTGTGGTGACATCACACAAGGCATACGTTTTAATATTAGTATTTTTTAAATGTTTTATATCAAAGTCTTCATTTTTTGTTGTTTTCCACAGTTGCAGCAAAATGGAGCCATATGTAAAACACATTGCATGGGTTTCAGGAAAATTTAGCAATAAGAAAACATATTGAGGCAGATTGTTAAGGAGACTAATGCAGATTGGAATGTCCAGCTTTAATTATCAAAGATCATAGGTGGATATACATAGAAGAGCCGATTTGTGGCTATTGACCTTCCATTAAACCTGTCATAAGCATTTTATCAGTAGTGATTAGTGTGGTTAGCAGTTCAAAAACAGCACTATCTGTATGTGTTCTCCTTGGAGAATGTAGATGCCTACCTCAACTCTGAGATTTTTCAAAGGCTTCCAACATTTTCAAATCCAGCTTGTTCCATAAATGGAGGAAAAAAACAAGTAAATTTGCTGTACACTGTTTAGCCTTCCCGTTAGCTGCTGAAAGTCTTGTTCTCTTTCCCTCGCAGCCTGAACAAACAGCAGAGATGTCTCGACATGTTGTAGAAAATAAACTTTCCTTTTAAATAGCTTGAGTCGTACTCAGTAACACAACCTGCACACCTTAAAGAGGTGCTGTCTGCCTTGTATTGCTTACATTCAATTCGTTCGCTGATCTGGAAAAGTTCAGATTCTTGAATTTCCGACCAACTGGTTTCTGGTCAGGGCCAGCCAAGCAGAAAATCAGATTTATGTCACCAGCCGATTCTCTGGATATATTCCTGCTCTTGAGCAATCATTTCAAGCCAGGTTGGTTTAAAAACCACAGGGTCGGGTCAAGGAGAACCCTCCTGTCTCAGGGTTATTTCCTGAAAAACTGCTGCATCCACAGCAGTCTTCATCGCGGCTTGGAGGACCAAATCTGTTCGAAACATATTGTTAAACCCCTTTGCAATACAAATGCAACTAAAAGCTCAACATATCAAAAGTCACTCATCCACCATAATATTCACCAATGCTAACCTATCAGATCATTTACTTCTCGTGATGTAATCAACCCAAACACACACAAAGCAGAGTAATCAGCTGTTCTTTAATGTGCTATTAAAAAAATCTTTTATTTTGAGTATCCCTACAGTCACCCAAAGATAGAACACTTCTTTAAGCTTTCCCCTGAGAATGATGGTGATGTTTCAGTTTGTTCTTGCTACTAACAGCGCTGCAAGAACACTACATCTTTCAGTAAAGATGGTCACTGATAAAGCTGCGATTCTCTCTACGACCACATAGTGAAAAGTGTGTCCTGTCTCATAGGGCTTCAGATAGTAATTAAAAGCCTCAGTTATTAAATGAGAGCAGATGGTCTGGAAGTTACAGTGCAGTTATTTTGATCTGTTCACAGGTCTTGTTAAGGTCAGTGTCTCTGTGATTTGTTCTCTCTCTGCATCTCTGACTGCCACAGCTGCCCATTTCTGGTCAAACACCTGACCCGCTGTATACCTGCTATTGGAGGGGTCCTATTTGTGTTTGTGCTCATCACGCTGCTCCAGACCAGTTTCACTGACCCTGGAATCCTACCTCGAGCGACGCCGGAGGAGGCCGCAGACATCGAGAGGCAGATTGGTAAGAAACAACATCTCCATAACTTAAAAGTTGTCTTGACACATATTCACTTTTATGAAGGACAGCTTATAGTGTTAAATATTGTCAGGACTTGTGTAGTGAGGGACCCCAGAATGCAGACAAGCAGGCAGCATGACGGTAAGTGAAGAAAGGATTTAATGAGCAAAAAACAAAAACTCACTCACAGGAGGAGGCAGGAACAAAAACAATAAACGGGCAGGCGAGACAGGCATGGCATGATCTGAAAAAACAGGACATGAGCATGATTGAAAGAACTAGACATGAGCATGATTTGAAAATGTTTCCGCAAGGAATAAACAGAACAGGTGTGTATATATGGAGTGTGAACCAGGTGGAGCAAGGAGACAGATTATCTTGGAGCAGGTGAACCGAATAAAGATAATTGACAGACAGAACAAAACGTGACAGGGGCAAAACAGAACTTCAAGGATACAAACAAATAGAAATCTAACTAGAAAAACATGAAACCAAAGCATAACCAGAAGCCCAATCCAAGAACACAACTTAGCAAAACATGAATACAAAAACTAAAGCCTGACCAGGAAAACAAACAAAAACATGATTCAAAAACTGTGAGAAGCATATATGAAAAAAACAGAAACCAAACAACTCCAAATCATAACAAATATAGAGATGGCATGAGTGCTTTAATTGTGGTTTTCAACCTGGTGATCCGTAATAGGGTGTAGGTGCACTCTGCTATTTCTAAGTTTTATAAATGTTGAGTTAGCCTAATTTAAAGCTGTTTTCCTGCAAGAAAGCTTTCTGAACTGTCCCCTAAATGTGGCCCGAAATATTATTCAGCCCTCTGACAGCACCTGAGCAGACTTCTTTACTCCAGCCTGTTCACACGGGTTTACAGTGCTGCCAAAATACACAAAGTTATCTTTTTGCGCTTCACGGAACCTCCTACACAAAACCAAAGTTTAGCCAGCAGTGATATAAGATGGTTATCTTATCCAACTGTGCTACTTTTGTTCCAGCATTGTAAGGCTGTGCCATATGTGGGAAACAGGTTATCATAAATATAAGCTTTCTTTGTTTGTTTCTTTTCATTTTCTTTGTTCAGTACAGTTTAGATAGTGCCCATTCACAACAAAAGTCAAGTCAAGGCACTTTACAAGACAAACAAGAGAAGTCCAGTTACAGGCAAACTGTTCACATTTTGTCACTTTGAAACCACAAGCTTCAATGCATTCATCGGAATTTTATAATAAAGCAACACAAAGTTGTGCATAATTGTGAAGTGGAAGGAAATTGTTACATTAATAAACATAAAAACATTGAAACCTCTATTTTACTCTGATACCGCTAAATGAAATCCAGTGCAACCAATCGCCTCAGAAGTAATCCAATCAGTAAATACAGTGCACCTGTGTGTATTTAACCTCTGTATAAGTCCAGCTGTTCTATTTCAGTCTCACAGGTTTGTTAGAGAACATTAGTGAACAAACAGCATCATGAAGACCAAGGAACACACAAGACATGTCAGGGAGAAGGTTTTGGAGAGGATTAAAGTGGCAAGTTCTAAATGAGCACAGTTCAGTTTGTCTTCTGAAAATGGAAAGAGTATGGCCCATACCCAGAACCTACCAAACAATGGCCTTCCTCCTGGACTGAAAGGTCAGGCAAGCAGAGCATTAATCATTGAATAAACAAAGAGACCCATGACAGTTCTGGAGAAACTGTGGAGATCTTCATTTCAGTTGACAGAATCTGGTGACAGGACAACTGTTAGTCATGGACTCTGTAAGTCTGGCCTTCATGGAAGATTGACATGAAGAAAGCCTTTGTTAAAAAGAGACATAAAACATCCTGTTTTCAGTTTGCCACAATTCATGCAGGGGACACAGCAAACATGTTGAAGAACATGTTGGTCTCAGCTCTGGTGAGATGAGACCAAGTTAGGAAGTTTTGGCCTGGATGCAATATGCTGGTTGGTTGAAAACTAGCACTGCACCCTGTGTGCACATTCCCTGGGCTGATACACTGTGCTGTAGCATCCAAGCATCATGCTGCTTGGATGCTTTTCTTCCCAAGTAGAACTGAGAACTGAAATAAGTTGAAAATATATGGCAAGACTTGGAAATGGCTGTTCACAGATGCTCCTCACTCAATCTGACTGAGCCTGAGCTGCAAAGAGGAATGTGGAAAACCTTTGTTTCAGGGTGTGCAAAGCTGGTAGAGACATAACCCCTAAAGGCTTGCAGCTGTAATTGAAGCGAAAAGCTCACTGTACTTTTTAGATTTTTATTTGAAAAAAAAAAAGAAAACCCTATAGCATTTGTCTTCCAGTTAACAATTAAGCACTACTTTGTGTTTGTCCTCATAATTTTGGGATGATGGCCCGAACCAGTCACATATTTTCTAATATGTGACTGGTAAAGGGACCTAATTACAAATGCATACCATGCTTTTCAGATTTTTATTTTTGGAAAATGTTGAAGACCCTGCAGCATTGTCCTTGTACTTCACAAGTATGCACTGCTCTGTTGGTATACCACATAAGATAACAGTAACATACATAATCATAATCTTACTGGTTGTGCTGTGATGGAACATCACATACTCATACACACACACTGTGGGTTTCCCAGCAAGCAATGTGAGAAGCTTTGTCCATTAGAGTCTCTCTGCTGCAGGTGTTGTACCTGTGTTGACAGTTCAGACAGACAATTCCAACATTGTTTCAATAAAAGTGAACACTTCCCATAGCCTAGGTATATAATACTTTTTGAGGCTTTGTTCACAGTTCAATGTGTGACATCTCCATGGCAGGTTGATTCTTTATTAAATGTTTGATGGTCACCACCCTGATGAAGGAGGGCAGACGCCAGGAGAATGACAGTCAGGATGGATTTGAGGAAGAAGTGTCAGAAACTGAAGATGAAATACAATATAATCCAGACCAAGACAAAAACTGTTAGGATTGTGTTCTGTTTGGTGGATCTGTTTGTGTTTACTTACCTTCCAGAGTCAGAGTGGTATGGGCGGAGTTTTCCAATCTATGCACCTGTCCTGGATTCTGCTGATGAGAGCAGCTGGCATTTAAGCTCCTGGAAGTGATCCATTCCTCGCCAGATTATTCAGTGACACTGGTACTGAGTGAGACAGCCAATAATTTGTCTTTGAGACTTTCTTGAGTAACCTGGTGATTTTTGTGTTTTTTTAAGGACACTTATTGGAGTGTGGAACTCGCCTTTTGCTGGAGCTTAAGGACTCGTGTATTTGGATTCCTCTCCTGGAAACTCTCACCTGGAAACCAACCATCCTCCGTCCTGCCACTCTCTCTCTCTCTCTCTCTCTCTCTCTCTCTGCCTCGGACCTGGAACACAAACGGACACCGAAACCTGGAACACTTACCTCCTGGATTTCCCTTACCTCCTCCTCCGAGCTGACCTCCCAAGAGCCTGTAAGAAACAAAGAGACAATCTCCTCATTATACTCACCATTACCCCTGTGGATGACCAGCTAACTTCTTCCTATTCCTTTGCAGGACGAACCCACTGCTTTGCATTCACTGTAAATAAACATCATTTAACTTTTCATCTTGTCTCTGCGTCATTGTTCTGTTTTTGCCTGAACTTGGTTACTCCACTAGTTAAACCGCAACAAAAACTGATTGGGAGGGATCCAGTGATGATGGGGAGAGTCATGCTGAGGTTGCTACATTCAAGTCAAATAATGGGAACCTTTCCTAGTGTTCATCCCCACTTAAGAATCAAGGTATACTTTCAGTTAAAAATGGCATTAGGATGACCAAAAGAACTACAAAATATGCCGTCTCCCAGACTGATGACATCAGATCCTGCTTTTAACTGTTCCCAACTAAGTCCATTGTAACCACTGTAGTAAACATGAACAACTTGGAGCTGGAATGAAATACAAGGACAACTGGAAATTGATACGCCAGACAGACATCAATGCACACACGGGTCTTTTGATATTGGTTGGTGTGTACAGATCCAGAAACAAATCTTACAGCAGTTTATGGAATGCAGATTCTGTTGGTCGGACAATGTTTTGGGCCACCGTGTCACTCCAAATATTCCACATGTTGTCACGGGTGATTCACTTTAACAACCAGGATGCAAGACCAGCCAGTCGTCAACAAGACAAACTGGTAGTGATCAGATAAGTTTGGGACAAGTAGGTTGGACCACTCATCTATAACCCAAGTCCAAATGTCACAGTGGATGAGCATCTTGTCTCTTTTAGGGGCGCTGTGCTTTCAAGCAGCATATGCCAAGCAAGCCATCGAAATATTGCATAAAGATCTGGGCAACCTGTGATGCCAGAACAAGTTATGCCTGGAAAAATGCCTGGAAAATGCAGGTCTATATTGGGAAACCTGCGGATGTTGTTCCTGAAAAGAACCAAGGGAAGTCTGTGGTTCATGCATATACTTGCATATTGTACAACATGTGCATTATAAAAAACTTTACTCAAGTTTGAGCTTGTTTTTTTTGTTATGTTAGTGTTCTTGTTAGTTGTTTAAAGATGTATAAAGACAATAGCCGTAGAATACTGTGAAAAAGTGCTGATTTGGGATCTTTGTGTCCTTAATGACTTTGATCAAATGTACTCTGTAATAAACAGTATACCATGTGCTATCTGAATATTGCTTGTACTCAAAATAGTCCAAAAGTTATGTTTTTCAGAACTTGCTTGCAAGTGTATAAGATCAGATCAATAAGGCACACAGGCCACTAAAAACGTATACAAGTTCAAAAACATGTAATATTCATTAGAACTTAAGTTAATTAAAAAACACAAGTAGTGATAAGAGGTATTTGTACAGTTTTCTGTAGTTAGTCTTAGTGGAATGGTTGTTTCTGACAAGAAACACAAAATAGTTTAACCTGAAATAAACACTATATAAGGGTTAAAAGAGGTCTTGTGATGGAAAATAAGCATAAATAAAAACTGACAAATTACTATATTTCAGCTCACTTCCTGCCAATCAGACCAAATGCTTTTGGTACTTATTTGTAGATTCCGAGAAAGAGGTCAACAGCTCTGTAAGAACATTTAAGGTGTGCTTGGGCTTCAAAGGCTATAATGTTAAGTAAACAACATGTTTTCCAATCGCTCTTTCTATAGACGACACAGGAAACACCAGCTATCGGCCTCCACCACGCACCAAGGAGGTCCTCATCAACCAGCAGGTGATCAAGCTCAAGTACTGCTTCACCTGCAAGATGTTCCGGCCTCCTCGCACATCCCACTGCAGCCTGTGTGACAACTGTGTGGGTAAGCTGTGGATAGACTCCCACTCTGTGACATTTATCAGTCATCAATAGTGAAGGAGGATTTGCAGTGTTACAATGTTCACTGCTCCATTCGATGCATTATTAAAGAGTATTCCTCAAAGTGCTGGAACGTTGTGCTGTTCTAATATTTTGTCATCAAATGTTCTTTATGTTGCAGAGAGGTTTGACCATCACTGCCCCTGGGTGGGGAACTGTGTCGGGAAGCGCAACTACCGTTTTTTCTATACCTTCATTGTGTCCCTCTCCTTCCTGACAGCGTTCATCTTTGGCTGTGTGACTACACATCTGGCTTTGAGTAGGTGACATTGCTTCAGCCTTCTTTCTGGCTGGAATGTAGTATGGAATCTCCTGGCTGATTCACATGTATGTACTTTTGTACTGCATGGAGTTAAAAGTGCCCCACCTGGATGGTGTTGAACTACTCTCGCGTTTCCACCACATGGCGCAATTCGCTTTCTAACAGGTCACCCCATTAAAGTACAGCGGATGGAAAGACTGTTAGTAAGGCTGTTGTTGCCTGAAATTTGAACGTGTTAATTCTGCCTTAGTGTTGGCTCAGACTGGGTTAGGGTTTCAGTTTTAGTCACTGACTTTTACAGATTGCTTCATCGGTGTATAACCTACTCATAGTTTCATTTTTAATTTGTCTTGTGGAGACTGACTTAAAAATTATTTAACTTAGAGACGCTGTAAAGAAATTAAATGCTGACTGAAATCGTCTGATTTTATGCTTGATCGGTGTGATCTGTGATTGACCAATCAAAAACTAAAGATCTGATAATTTTCTGATTAGTGAAGGCATTACATGCTAACAGGTCATACTGACAATAACACTCTTTGGACGTTGCTCCTCCGCATCAGAAGAACTCATGCCCATTTTCCACTGGCTCTATTTAGGCGACAGGGCTCCACTCCACTTGGTCTTGCTCTACTCCACACGGAACCTGATGTGTTTCCACTGACCCACTGACGGCTGGAGTTCTGGCTTGAAGCCCCACCACCAGCTGTCAGTGTACTGTGCTTTTAACATTACTGTGACATCGAGAAACGCGGCTGTCTGGTAATTCCTAAACGTTTGCCTGTAGAAATTAATAAAGAGGACATGGTGCAAAACCACGGGCATTTGACTATGGTGAAGTTAGTTTTAGGTTGGATATTAAACATTCATGCTCCATGGACTCAGCATGGTATTCCTCCCGTTTTATCTGATGCAGGTAGTCTGATCACAGGCACTCTCCGCCTGCTCCCTTTTTCTGCAGATGCTGGTTTATTTAAGGACCGTCAATAAATTTCCGAACCAAACACAATTTTTCATGGTGGTATTGTTTTGTGTTTTGGGGGAAATATTTGTGCGTCTGAACAGCTGATTTTATGTGTGATCAGCTGATTTAGGATGTTATCAACTACATCGCCCCGTCTACAAGTATATCAGAAAGCTGATGTATCCTTTTTCTTTTCTTTCAGCCTTCAGGCATGGTTTATGATTTGTAAATAGTAAAACGGTATTTCAGTTTGACCCGCTTCTGCCATTGTGGTCCTTAATATTATATGTAGTCACTCTTGGACCACTTGTTTGCTGAGTATTGGACTATCTGCACGTTGTTGGACGTCACTGTGCCTCTCCAATGGCATCGGCCATTTTGTATCCAGGACAGCCCGCTACTACATATCCCGTCGAACATGGCGGCTGATATGACATGCCCCAAGTCTGACGTCACAGGGCGCTATATATGGAGGCCTCCATGTTGAACACGCTGCTTTCAGCTGGAGACCTTGACACGGTTACCACGCAACTGAAGCATCCTCTGGAGAAGAAGAGGTCCCACGTGGAGTCTTCATCTATTCTCCTTCGTTGGCCAACGAAAAATTCATGAAAGAGGTTTCTGGAATGAGAAGGCCAGAAATTTCACTTTGCCGATCGAAGACGTGAGTTTAACACGTAACCAAAACCACGGAGTTTCAAGGAGACGCAACTTTCCCTCCTTGCTTGGTTCTAGTCGACTGCTGATGGTCAGATCCTATTTTTCCTTTTCGTCAAGAAGGCCAAAGGACGGGGACTGACCGCTTTCTTGGAGTTTAACTGCGGACGCGCAGCAACGCTTCAAACACCCCCCTCCCCTCTTTCCCTCTCACTCGCTGCCCCAGAAGGAAGCTTCACCAAGTAAAACCCATCTTTTATTTTAATCTTTTATTTCTTTATTAGAAGGCCTGGGCAGGGTCAGAGGTGGTGGAGCGATCAGAATCGCTAGTTAGAATCTCATGTGTTCTGAATGATATGTGCATGTAACCTTGTTTATTGAAACTTTGATGTGTTGTGTTGATGTCTGGAGCCGCTGCATCCTAGCTTTGTGCGTGTTTTACCATCTGAGTCAGCGCAGGTGCGCGGTCAGACTGGACTGTTAAAATAACCTCATGGTGAAATTCTCCATTTTCCTTTGTCTCCAATCTCACTGCTCGCTAGCTTGCCGCCAAAAGCTTTATAACTTTGTCTGCTCAGGAGTTGGGGGAAGTTTTATGACTCAGAATAACAGCGTTACAGTTGGAGCTGCGCCCCCCCACTCTCCACTCACCACCACACCCCTTTTTCATATTTTCATTCCTTCTTTTTGCCATAACTGCTGGTTGATTCAATACACACCCACTGCTGTTTGCTTTATTTTGCTTAGTTAGATGTGTTACCCTTGTTATGTAGAATTTTGCATGTTGAGTAGGTGAAGATTAAAAAATATTCACATAGATAAAAAGAGAGCGTTTTGTGTTCATTGTGTACACTCAAGATATCAGTCAAGATAAGGTTAAAAGTTCCACACGTTTAGGCAGAAACGGTTGATTAAACAGTGACATCTCCGGCAATAGTTATTAATTATTACGGAGTATTCAACGGTCAAAGGCGTTGAGCCACAATTACAACACCAGAAACATCTCTGGTCTCGATTCATAAATGAAGATTTTGGTTAAGAAATTGATTTTGTCAATCAATAATCAATAATCATAACTCCCAACATCACTCTCGAGTTTTATTAACTTTTCCCTGCACTGCCTCTTCAAAAACCTTCTAATTTCTCTTCGTCCCATGGCCAATCAGTGAACATCAGTCTGTTCACATTGCATATAGTCCCTACTTAGCTCTGGTCGTACGATAAAAGTAGGTACCTGTACGGAAAAACCATTAATGGCTACCCGTGCAAAGCGGGCTGAGTAGAGTGGAACCGGCTTAAGCAGAGCCAGTGGAAAAGGGGCACTAGCTGAAGGGGTTTGGATATCTGATCATGATGCTTTCTGGGTAAATCCCACTGGGAGGAGAATCTGGGGCAGACCCAGATTACACTGGGTGGACTACATTTTTCTCCTAGCCTTGAAACGAATGAGCTGGAGAGTCCTACCTGGGAGAGGAATGTTGAGGAATGGCATTTGGTATGAACATAATAAATAAAACTGTTGTCCTAACATGATTCAAATCACTTCTTTTTTCTCTTTAGTGTCATGCTATCCTTATCCTTATGAATCCTTATGTAGTGAACCTAATAGTTTTACTTGTTTTTTAGGGGCCCAGGGAGGGAAAGGCCTGGTGTTTGCCCTTCAGGAGAGTCCTGGCAGATATCCTTAAATGCCCAATGTGTTTAAGGTTTCATTTTCCTTGCCATGTGGAGTTGTGTTTCATATTGAGTGAGCTGCCTAATTTAAGCTCTCGTTTTGGTACAGAATAAAAAACAATGAAATTCTTTAACTGATAATAAATGAGAGAGTAAAGATGAATAATGTTGTCAGGTTGTATAAAATGTTCTGGTTTAGGTTGATGCCTTAACTCAGCTAATTTCAGCTTTCAGAGCGCAAACAAGCCTCATTCCTTCCTTTAGGACTCATAGATTCTGACACTATAAAGTCTAGCTTATAAGGAAATGACAAATAAAATCATGAGCAACTTCAATAAGTAGATCAGTTATTGCATGAATGAGTTGTTCTTTTTTCTAAAAAGAAAATCCTCAACCATTTTGTTGGCTGCTTTTTTTCATATGTGATACACCGTGTATTAAAGAAAACCCACAGTGATATCATTTAAACCTCCACTGAAGCTTTCCTTGACCCACTTGTTTACTGCAGTGGAGCTGGCTATATGCTTCTTCTCAGTCTGGTCCATCTTGGGCCTCTCAGGCTTCCATACTTACCTTGTTGCTTCCAATCTGACCACCAATGAAGACGTAAGTACTGCCCTTTGTTAAGGTAGCAGCACCAAACAAAGGTGGAATGAAAGTTTGATTAAAGCAAAATAATAATAATAAAATAAACAACAAAAACGATGTTAGATTAGCATTGCTACACAGTCTGGAAAAGTATGGTATGTGAATCATGTATTTTCCAGATCTGGATAAGTAAGAAAAAGAAAGTAAGGCCATGAAAAAATATTTAAATTTCCAGACTTTCTTCCATTTGCCATTCTCTAAATGCTTCTTTCTTTTCTTTTTTCCTATAATTTCTTATGCCCTTCATTTCCTCCTTGTGTTATTCAGTTTTTTTCTTCCTCATGTACTTCATTCCTTCCTTGTGCCATATCATACAATCCCCCCTTCCATCCTTGTGTCTTTTATCCCTATCTTATGTCCTCCCTTTCTTTCCTTCTGTGTCCTTCCTCCCTTTTCTCCTTATGACTTTTCCTTGTTCTTCCTTTCGTCCCTTTTGCTTTGCCTTGTTTTCCTTCCTTAACTGTATCCTACCTCCCTTCCTTTCTTGTATCCCGCCTTGTATCCTTCCTTTCTTCCTTCCTTTTTTTTGTTTTGTATTTCATATTTTAGGGTGATTGTAAAAGACTTGAGAACTCTGGAAACTCAAGTGTAGAAAAGTGGGGAAGTTTTACATGAAAAATGTGCAGAAACCACAGTGGCATTATTGCAATCAATATTGCAACATCAATATGTGCAATATACAGGGGTTGGACAATGAAACTGAAACACCTGGTTTTAGACCACAATAATTTATTAGTATGGTGTAGGGCCTCCTTTTGCGGCCAATACAGCGTCAATTTGTCTTGGGAATGACATATACAAGTCCTGCACAGTGGTCAGAGGGATTTTAAGCCATTCTTCTTGCAGGATAGTGGCCAGGTCACTACGTGATACTGGTGGAGGAAAACGTTTCCTGACTCGCTCCTCCAAAACACCCCAAAGTAGCTCAATAATATTTAGATGTGGCGACTGTGCAGGCCATGGGAGATGTTCAACTTCACTTTCATGTTCATCAAACCAATCTTTCACCAGTCTTGCTGTGTGTATTGGTGCATTGTCATCCTGATACACGGCACCGCCTTCAGGATACAATGTTTGAACCATTGGATGCACATGGTCCTCAAAAATGGTTCGGTAGTCCTTGGCAGTGACGCGCCCATCTAGCACAAGTATTGGGCCAAGGGAATGCCACGATATGGCAGCCCAAGCCATCACTCTGGGCATGCAGCAGTCTGGGTGGTACGCTTCTTTGGGGCTTCTCCACACCGTAACTCTCCCGGATGTGGGGAAAACAGTAAAGGTGGACTCATCAGAGAACAATACATGTTTCACATTGTCCACAGCCCAAGATTTGCGCTCCTTGCACCATTGAAACCGACGTTTGGCATTGGCATGAGTGACCAAAGGTTTGGCTATAGCAGCCCGGTCGTGTATATTGACCCTGTGGAGCTCCCGACGGACAGTTCTGGTGGAAACAGGAGAGTTGAGGTGCACATTTAATTCTGCCGTGATTTGGGCTGCCGTAGTTTTATGTTTTTTGGATAGAATCTGGGTTAGCACGCGAGCTTCCCTTTCAGACAGCTTCCTCTTGCGTCCACAGTTAGATGTGGTTCGTCCTTCTTGGTGGTATGCTGACATTACCCTGGATACGGTGGCTCTTGATACATCACAAAGACTTGCTGTCTTGGTCACAGATGCGCCAGCAAGACGTGCACCAACAATTTGTCCTCTTTTGAACTCTGGTATGTCACCCATAATGTTGTGTGCATTTCAATATTTTGAGCAAAACTGTGCTCTTACCCTGCTAATTGAACCTTCACACTCTGCTCTTACTGGTGCAATGTGCAATCAATGAAGACTAGCTATCAGGCTGGTCCAATTTAGCCATGAAACCTCCCACACTAAAACAACAGGTGTTTCAGTTTCATTGTCCAACCCCTGTATATCACAACTGATTGTTTATATCGAAAGTGCCATGCATGCAAATTCTGCATGTCAATAATAAATTTTAAATGTTGGACAGACTATCACAGCCCTTGATCCCTACACTGGATGTACACTCACCGGCCACTTTATTAGGTACACCTTGCTAGTACCGGGTTGGTACCCTTTCGCCTTCAGAACTGCCTTAATCCTTCGTGGCATAGATTCAACAAGGTACTGGAAACATTCCTCAGAGAGTTTGGTCCATATTGACATGATAGCATCACACAGATGCTGCAGATTTGTCGGCTGCACATCCATGATGCAAATCTCTCGTTCCACCACATCCCAAAGGTGCTCTATTGGATTGAGATCTGGTGACTGGGGAGGCCATTTGAGTTCAGTGAAATTGTCATGTTCAAGAAACCACTCTGAGATGATTCATGCTTTATGACATGGCGCGTTATGCTGCTAGAAGTAACAATCAGAAGATGGGTACACTGTGGTCATAAAGGGATGGACATGGTCAACAACAATACTCAGGCAGGCTGTGGCGTTGACACGATGCTCAATTGGTACTAAGGGGCCTAAAGTGTGCCAAGAAAATATCCCCCACACCATTACACCACCACCACCAGTCTGAACCGTTGATACAAGGCAGGATGGATCCATGCTTTCATGTTGTTGACGCCAAATTCTGACCCTACCATCCGAATGTAGCAGCAGAAATCAAGACTCATCAGACCAGGCAACTTTTTTCCAATCTTCTTTGTACAATTTTGGTGAGTCTGTATGAATTGTAGCCTCAGTTTCCTGCATGCCTTGGTTGTAACAAGTGGTTATTTGAGTTACTGTTGTGTTTCTATCAGCTCGAACCAGTCTGGCTATTCTCCTTTGACCTCTGGCATCAACAAGGCATTTGCGCCCATAGAACTGCCGCTCTGTATATTTTCTCTTTTTCAGACCATTCTCTGTAAACCCTAGAGATGGTAGTGCGTGAAAATCCCAGTTGATCAGCAGATTCTGAAATACTCAGACCAGCCCGTCTGGCACCAACTGATGCTCGGTTTGAACTGCAGCGGATATAAAACAGTTAAAACAGTTAAAGTTGCTGTTGCTGGCAACGGTGGGTCCATCAATAACTTGGACCCTGTAGATTAAGAATAGGATATCATCAAAGTCTATGTATGTTATGTCGACAGACAAAAACGTTCGGAAATATAGTGTATGTGGGATGTTTGGGGGGGAGGGTTAATATGAAAAGGCAAACCTTATAATACTTGCTTAGAAATAAATGGCTAGTGTGTAACCATGTGTTTTTTCCAGATCAAAGGCTCCTGGTCAGGGAAGACCGGAGAAGGTGTAACTAACCCCTACAGTCATAGAAACATCTTTATCAACTGTTGTTCGGTTCTCTGTGCACCTATGCCACCCAGGTTAGTCTCTAAAGCTTGAAAGATTCTGATACAGATGTTATTTTCATTGTATCCTCACCAGGAATTAATTATCACTAAAGCATCTCGCTCTTTAAATATTTGGTTTTAACTCTAAAAAAACAAGGAATTTGGAAAACCTATGTGAACATCAACAGTTCATCCTCCTGTTAAGTGTTTTTATTTGTGCTCTGTGTTCATCTTCATCAGTATGTATCCCTTACTAAAGGAGAAAACGTTGTTAATCAGAATTCACTTTCTTTCTGCCTTTAAAGCTTGATTGACAGACGAGGCTTTCTGCCTGCAGATGAGTCAGCCCAGATGAGCGGCGTGGACATCGAGCTGCCCAATCTAAACAATAAAAGCGAGATAAACGTGGTAGGAGAATCATTCCATCTGGTCTTTGACTTGCAGGAATCCTCATCTGATCTTTCCCTGCTCTTGAATCAAACCAAAACTCTACCCCTGCCTCCGAGAAGCCTTGTTGCCTGCTGTAGTCCCAAAACAGTCTCTGTCTGCTTGGCTGTGTGTGAGTGTTCTGTAAAGGTTAATCCCCCCTGTGCAGTATTCAGCCTGCTGTCACAGGTCTACATTGAACATAATTTTAACTGGATGGAGCCCCCTCATAAAAAGGCACCGTCTTTTAATAAATGCACAGAAATCACTGTTTCCCATTGTTCCTTTGTTTAATGGCTGTATAATATATGCCTATGCCTCAGTATTTAGTCCAGTTGTTAGTAGTATTTTTAGAAAGTTCAGGCATTGTAAGAGCATTGTTAGAAGGGAAGACTCTGGTTTCCACCACTTCATTATCTTATTGACTGTTCTTCTGCCCATCAGTAATGAATATAACAGGAAATCTGGAGGCTTGCTAAGAACAGCTTGTTTACAGTAGTATCTGCACCTCAGGTGCAGTTTCAGTCTAAGCTAAGGTAGTTTGATATCAAATAGCTCTGTCTGGCACACAGCTTTTATTTACACTAGAGAAACGCCTATGAAACCATTTGTACAGTTTTTCCCCTATGTTTGAGTGTGTGTCTTGCAAAGGTATTCATATCCCTGAGGCATTTTCACATTTCCTTGTGTTACAACCTGGGATTATTTTTTGAGTTTGACGTAGACCAACACATGACAGCACATATAAAGTGTATATTATTAAAATAAAAAAATTCACAAGTGCAGCCGTATACTTTAAATAAAGTCCAGCGCAATTATTGGCATCCAAAAGTTGCCTCAATAGTACACGTCCAAAAGATGAAAAGAGCATAGCACAACTGCAAACCTGCCAAGACATGGTTGTTTAGCTAAACTGACAGGCCCAACAAGAACAGCATTAATCTGGGAACAGGCCGAGGACCATGGTAACTCTGGAGGAGCTGTAGAAATTCAAATTTTGGACAATCATTAGTTATGCACTTCACAAATATGGCCTTAATGAAAGAATGGAAAGAAAAAAGCCACAGGTTAAAGAAAGACAGAAGTTCTGTTTAAGTGTTATCACCAACAATGTTTGGGAAACAGCAAAAAAGTGAAAGAAGGTGTTTTGTTCAGATGAGACCAAGATGTACCTTTTTGGCCTGCATGCAAAATGCTATTTTTGGCGGAAAACTAACATCACCCAAAAGACATGTCAACATAATGACGTGGGATGCTTTCCTTAAGCAGCCACAGGAAATCTGATCAGACTTGTTTGGAAGATAGAAAGAGCTAAAAACAGGTCAATCCTGGAATAAAACCTACTAGAGACTGCAAAAGACCTGAGACGGCAATGGAGGTAAAACCTGAATTACAATGGAATAGCTTAGATCAACCGTTATTTGTGTCTTTCAATAACCTAGTCAAAGTCCAGACCTAAATTCAATTGAGAAACTGTGGCAAGACTTGAAAACTGTTCACAGGTGCTGTCCCTCCAATCTGGCTGAGCTTGAGCTGTTTGTTTATTTAATTTCCCTTTGGGATTAATAAAGTATTTTTGAATTTTTTTTAAAAATTGCATTTCCTAAAAGACTTGCAGCTATAATTGCAGGGAAAGGTCACACCAAACTTTTCATTTTTTATTTGTAAAAGAAATGAAACCACGAAGCATTTTCCTTCCAATACACAATTACGCACTAGTTTGTGCTGGTCTATCACATGAAATCAGAATAAAATACATTGAAGGATATGGTTCTAATGTGGTTCAAAATGAAAACAGTTCAGGGGTGTGAATACTTTGCCAAGGCTCTGCAAGTCAGGTTCAGCTGATGACAGTACTTTAATAGATTTGTCATTCATTCTGTAACTATGCTGTTTGTGATCCCTTAAGGAAAGTTATCAGTGTCTTGTTCTGTTTATTTGCTCATTAACCTTTAAAGTGGCAGTGATAGACATTCAAAGCTCTGTATTTTCATTTGTTTGCCTTCATGTCTTTGTTCTGTATTTATTGTTGTTTTTTTACAGTGTAGTAAAGTGTCAGACATGTCACAAATTACATTTTTGCTATTTAGTTTGTCCATCCTTACTATTTACATACTCAACAACATTTGCGTCTTTCACATATGGAAAGACAGAACACTTGAGCTTCGGTCCATTCCCAGTTTGTGTGTGTCTTCAGCTGAGTCCTGACTCACTGTTCTGTATGTTGTGTGTCTCTGTGCCTGTGTCCCATTGCCATCATCAGGAGGAGAGGTGTCTGGACTTTGCAATGTCCTGCGCTGGCTAATAAGCTGCTTTTAGAGCAGGAATGATGCGGTTTGAGCATAGTAAGCTTGTTCCGACAAAAGGAGAGGAAGTATGCAGATCCGGTACCTGCTGCCATCTCTTTGGCAGTCTGCTGTCCTGCATGCCTCTGCACCAGCACTGTCATGATGCATGAGTAGGAGTGTGGAGTGTCAGCACTTTATGTTTTGCACTATAATGGCTTACAAAAAGTATTTCCCCTCTCAACAATTTCTTCTGTTTTGGATTTTATTTGCCACACTGACAAATCTTAATATCAGACAAAAAATAATCTGAGTTACTACAAAAGGCAGTTTGAAAATGGTGATCTCATTTTTAAGGGAAGCAAACTATCCAAACCAACCTGGAGCTATGTGAAAAATTAATATACCCCTCATGAAGATCATTTAATCTGATGTGATTAACCACATTTTCACAGTTTCACACCCAGGCCTGGTTACAGCCTGAACTGCAGAATCAAGAAATAATTTAACAACATGAGGTAGGCTGAAATAAATCAAAAAGCAACACATCATGTCCTGAACTATAAAATTAATTAAAAGATAAGAAACATAGTAAACGATATCTATTTCTCTGGAAAGGGTTATAAAGCAATGGCTAGCAAGGTTTCTCCAAGAGCGTATCAACAGCTCATCCTGGAGGCCCCACATAACCTAAAGAACCGTAGGCTTCACTTGGCTCAGTTCGAGTCCAAATTCACAATTCAACGAAAAAACAGAAGACTGCACAAAAAATGGCATCTATGAAAGAGTTCCAAGGTGAAAATCCCTGCTGACCAAAAACAACACAATACCCCATCTGTCATTTCCCATAAAAAAACATCTTGATGATCTTCATGACTGACAAGGAATGGAGATCATCATGTTACATTTGGCTTAAAACTGACACAACATTTGGAAAATGACAATCTAGCAGTCAAACATGGTGGTGGTAGTGTGATGGTCTGGGTTGCTTTGCTGCTGCCCAACTTGGGCAACTTGCTGAAATCTGATTGAAGCAGGATTGTGCTTTCTAGAGGAAATCCTGGAGAGACACACTTTTCTATGAAGAAAACCATTGCCAGTACAGGAATACAATAATTTTAAGCACATCTGTCCCCGTTTTATAATTGCCAGACTGCTAATTAGATTGTTAGAGTGATTTCTGTCTCTTTCACAGCTTCTCCTGTGCTGTTAATGTGATAATAATCTGTAGTTACTGCTTATTCCACTGCAGGGCTAAAAGGAATCTGATCACTCTGCACAATAACCTAAAACTACTTGAAATACCACCAGAAAAACACAATATTTGGGTCGCTGCCATTATTTTGTGCCACGACACCTACTGAGTGAAATCATATAATCCTATAGGAGTAATATGCATTTTATGATATGAATTGGGATATTTTGCTTCTTACCACCAATGCAACTTACCAGCTTTTTATTCATCAAGGACAGCTACTATTGCTGTCACCAAACTAATTTACTGCTATGTTGTGTGTCCTTTTACATTTGCTGGCTTACTCCTTTATTCTTGACTTGTATTTCCATCCCCTTCCACAGTGCACACAGGGAACTAAAGGCTTGCTGGAGTCAGCGGCTCTCTCTCCACTTTTGGCCACCTCGTGTCCTCAGGGGAAACCTCAGACAGCTCTTTCTTGCCCAGATAACAGCTCCACGCTGAAGTCTGACCCCTCACTGGAGCTCTCCCAGAGATGCGGCCAGGCCCACCCCAACTCCAAGACCTATGGAAGTACTTCTCCTCCGCTCCGCACCAACACTGGCTTGCATAAACACAAACAGGCTGCATCACATACTGCGAGGCTCACCTTTGACTCCCATGTTTCCCCTGATGGTGACCATGGCTCCAAAGCCAGCGGCCACCAAGGAACCAAATTTGCTACACTGCATTGACTGATTCTGGGGATACTTTTTCAAAGGAAAGCATTGTTGGAGACCTGCTTCATGTAACATAATCAGACCTAAGAAACATGGCAGTTTTCCTTATTGCTGTCAGAAAAAGTTTCAGGCCTGATCAACGAATATGATTGTCATCAGGATCAGGGATTAGATTGTGATCTGTGTGAGTGGAAGTTATTGCAGATGAAGTTAATCATTATAGATATAGAAAGCACGCTATAAACTTCAGCTTTAAGATGTAACTAGAGTGGAGATGGAGCTATTTATGGGGTTTTAATGAGATCTTAGGTCAAGGTCGAAAGGCCTGAGTTCAGATCAGTAAAGTTGCTTTTAAAGGAAGCATAAACTACCTTGAAGTTTTGGACTGGAGTTGTTTTAAGACAGTAGAAACCTGTTTTGGTCTTGGCCCCTTTTGGGACCAACTAATCTGTATTTTTACAAATGAAGATGCAAAAAGAGTTATCTACTGCCAGTAAGATATTAACTGCTTACAAACTTTCAACTTAACCTCACTTAAAAAAAAAACCGAATTACCCCTTTAATCAGAATCAGAATCAGAATCAGAAAAGCTTTATTGCCAAGTACGTTTTTGGATATACAAGGAATTTGTTTTGGCGTAGTCGGTCCAATACAACACAAATTAAACAGTATAAACATATCTACAATATAATATAAATATATGTGCACAGTTTTAAGTGAGTGAGAGTAAATATAGAGCATTATTGGATGTCAGAGCAATACAACAGTGCAGGTGATTATTGTGCAAGTATGGCAGTGCAAGTAAAGCAAGAGTCCAAGCTGAGCGTTAATGTAACGCATAGAGTTACAAGTTACAAGTGTCCTGTCAGCAAAAAAAAAAAAAGGGGGGGGGGGGGGGGGGAATGTCAAGGTGGTTTCCGGGCTTTGTTAACAAGGCTGGTGGCAGATGGGAAAAAACTGTTCTTGTGGCGTGAGGTTTTGGTCCGGATGGACCGCAGCCTCCTGCCAGAAGGGAGAGTCTCAAAGAGTCTGTGACCGGGGTGGGAAGGATCAGCCAGAATCTTCCCTGCCCGCTTCAGGGTCCTGGAGGTGTACAGTTCCTGGAGCGACAGTAGACTGCAGCCCATCACCTTCTCAGCAGACCGAATGACACGCTGCAGCCTGCCCTTATCCTTGGCTGAAGCAGCGGCGTACCAGATGGTGATGGAGGAGGTGAGGACGGACTCAATGATGGCTGTGTAGAAGTGCACCATCATAGTCTTTGGCAGGTTAAATTTCCTCAGCTGCCGCAGGAAGAACATCCTATGCTGGGCTTTCTTGATGAGGGAGCTGATGTTTGGCTCCCACTTGAGATCCTGGGAGATGATGGTTCCCAGGAAGCGGAAAGATTCCACAGTGTCAATTGTGGAGTCACAGATGGTGATGGGGGCAGGTGGGGCTGGGTTCTGCCTGAAGTCCACAACCATCTCCACTGTCTTTAGAGCGTTGAGCTCAAGGTTGTTCTGGCTGCACCAGTCCAACAGATGGTCCACCTCCCATCTGTACACGGACTCGTCACCATCAGAGATGAGTCTGATCAGAGTGGCGTCGTCCGCAAACTTCAGGAGCTTGACAGACTGGTGACTGGAGGTGCAGCTGTTGGTGTACAGGGAGAAGAGCAGAGGAGAGAGAACACAGCCTTGGGGGGAACCGGTGCTGATGGTCAGGGAGTCAGAGACGTGCTTCCCCAGCCTCACGCGCTGCTTCCTGTCAGACAGGAAGTCAGTGATCCACCTGCAGGTGGAGTCGGGCACACTCAGCTGGGAGAGCTTCTCCTGTAGCAGAGCTGGGACGATGGTGTTGAAGGCAGAGCTGAAATCCACAAACAGGATCCTGGCGTAGGTTCTTGTGGAGTCCAGGTGCCGGAGGATGAAGTGAAGGGCTAAGTTGACTGCATCATCTACAGACCTGTTGGCTCTGTAGGCAAACTGCAGGGGGTCCAGGAGGGGGTCGGTGATGTCTTTTAGGTGTGAGAGCACAAGGCGCTCAAAGGACTTCATCACCACAGAGGTCAGGGTGACGGGTCTGAAGTCATTAAGCCCTGTGGTCCTTGGCTTCTTGGGAACAGGGACGATGGTGGAGGACTTGAAGCAGGCTTGCACATGACATGTCTCCAGTGAGGTGTTAAAAATGTCTGTGAAGACTGGAGACAGCTGATCAGTGCAGTGCTTCAGGCTGGCTGGTGAGACAGAATCCGGTCCAGCAGCTTTCCGGGGGTTCTGTCTCCTGAAGAGTTTGTTGACGTCCCTCTCCTGGATGGAAAGAGCCGTCCCCGGCGTGGGTAGGGGGCTGGTGGGGGGGGACTTCAGGGTGGGGGTTGGAGGTGCCAAGGGCCCTCTTGAGTTTGGGGAGGTGGTGAATTGTGGCTGCAGGTGTTGGGGGGTGTCGTGGGGGATGGTTGCAGGACTGTCCCTTTGTCTTTCAAAGCGGCAGTAGAACTCGTTCAGGTCGTTGGAAAGGCGTCGGTCGTTGATGGAGTGGGGGGCTTTCGGCTTGTAGTTGGTGATTTGCCTGAGCCCTTTCCAGACAGACGCAGAGTCGTTGGCTGAGAACTGGTTTTGGAGCTTCTCAGAGTACAGTCGTTTGGCCTCTTTCACTGCCTTGCCAAACTTGTACTTCGCCTTTCTGTATGTGTCTTTGTCCCCACTCCTGAAGGCCTCTTCCTTATCCAGTCTTAACCTTCTGAGTTTGGCTGTGAACCAGGGTTTATTGTTGTTGTAACTCACCCTGGTGCATGATGGTACACAGCTGTCCTCACAGAAGCTGATGTAGGAAGTCACAGCCTCTGTGTACTCGTCCAGACTGTTGGTAGTAGTCCTGAACACATCCCAGTCTGTACAGCCTAAACACGCCTGGAGATTCTCCATAGCCTCACTGCTCCACTTCCTTGTCGTCCTCACAACAGGTTTGCCGAGCTTTAGTTTCTGCCTGTATGCAGGAATCAGGTGGACCATGATGTGGTCGGATTGGCCCAGTGCAGCACGTGGGACGGCGTGATAAGCGTCTCTGATGGTGGTGTAACAGTGATCCAGAATGTTGTCTTCTCTGGTCGGACATTTTATAAACTGTCTATATTTGGGGAGTTCGTGGGTGAGATTACCTTTGTTAAAGTCACCAGCGACGATAACTAAGGAGTCCGGGTTGGTCCGCTCCACACTCAGTATCTGGTCGGCGAGCATGCGCTGTGCGACCTGCACGTTAGCTTGCGGCGGGATGTAAACACCGACCAGGATGAACGAAGCGAACTCAAGGGGGGAATAGAAAGGCTTACAGTTTATGATGAAGGCTTCCAGGTCTGGAGAACAGTGCTGCTGAATCACTGTCACGTCGTTGCACCAACCACTGTTGAGGTAAAAACAGATTCCTCCACCTTTCGCTTTGCCGGAGAGTTCCGTGTCTCTGTCCGCTCTGTAGAGCTGGAATCCTGCCAGCTGCAGCGCAGAGTCTGGTATTAATCCACACAGCCACGTCTCCTTGAAGCACAAAACTGCCGATGAATAAAAGTCCCTGTTTTTACCCAACAGCAGTTGTAGTTCCTCCATTTTGTTGGGAAGTGAGCGCACGTGAGAGAGAAATATTCCAGGTAACGGTGTTCATAGTCCACGCTGGCGAAGTCGTACCAGCACCCCAGCCCGTTTCCCTCTCTTCCGGCGTTTCACCGCGTGAACAAAGGTGAGCGCACCTTTGACCAGAATGTCCAAAAATTCCAGAGCAGTAGGCAGAAATGTGGGAAATAACTCCTCTGGTGTAGTAGCCCTGATGTTCATGAGTTCTTCTCTGGTGAGAGAGCTCCGGGTACCATCACAGAAGACCGTTTTAAAGCAAAAAACAAAACAAAGTGAATCAAACCTTATATTGAGTGTCATATTTTTTGTTTCAACATAGATTTTATTCAGGGAATGAAAACATTAAATCCTGGGTCAAAACTAACTCACTGTATAAATAAAGCAATCACAGCTGAATCAGACATTCTGCTAACTTCTGCATTGATTTTTCCTTCCATTTTCAGCTCTTATGTTGATCATCAACAGTCTTCTAATACCTATGATAAGCATCCAAATGGCACATAGAGTTTTGTGAGTCAAAACAATGTCAGTGTTAGCTACTCGGCTGTTTTGTTGAAAAAATGTGAATACTGCACGATGTGAGTTTTTTGTGGATTTTCCCTTTAAGTTTGCTCCCACAACCTTAATAGGTCAAATGTCATATCAGCTGTATTGGTGTGTACTCTTACAGTGCTACACAGATGACTGAGAATGCAACTGCATGGTGACAACTAAACCTGGATTTTATTATATATCTTTATTTACATCTCTTTAAACATCAAACCACATTTTTATTACAGCTTAAGCAGCTCAGATCAATGCATTTGTTCTCGCTGTCATTAGTTATTTCCTCGTTTAAAAATACCTACTTGCACTTTCAGCTCCAGCTTATCAACAGCAACACCTTTTCCTGTCCCTTTATCCCTTTAATGCTTTTATTTTATGTCCTTCAACAACTCTGTTGTATGTTTTACGGAGAGATTTGTTCTCAGGATGCAAATTGTAGTTTAGCAGTTAAATATGCAAGTTTTATGTGATATTTGATGGCAATAGCTGCACAAAAATGCTCTAACCCTGTTGGTCATGAACTTCTCACTTCTTCTGTGTCAAAACACCATCTCAGCTCCTACAGTGATATCAGACTGTGAATGCAAGCAATGCATTTACAAGTAGAAATTTACAGTTTTTTCTATGAACGGTGGGCTTATTTAGGCCAATGTTCCACTTAGAATAAAAACAAAAGGAAATCAAAGTCCAGTCAGATAAATGTGTCGTTTTGTCAGCTACTATATTTACCACCAGATGGCAGCAATGAATTACTCCTGTTAGGGGACGTTATGTTGTCTCATTTAAAACTCTGGCCTTCCAGATGTTTAAACCTTTGTATTTGACTTTCTGATATCAAAATAAAATAGGCAATTAAGGATCAGTGTTTTATTGACACATAAACTGAAAACAACATGAAAAACAGGTGTCATCATGTTACTCACCTATGTCAGGAACCCACACAATGAATCTCAACAAAACATTGACTTTAGGTCCAACTGAACCCAGTTAGAAAAAAGGGCCTTATTACGGACAACTGAGAAGAAAGGTGAGTGCATGACCTTGGTTGATAGTTGGACTGGAAGAAACCAGGCAACCAGTCACAGCCTCCACCGGCACCGATTTTAATGAATTGCACAAATCAACATATATTATTGTAATCTAAAACATTTGAATAAAGTTAGCTGTTCTTTGATATTTTATAAGTATATAAAACAAAAGTATTGTGCAAAAGATCTGTATTTACAACCATAATAAACTGATAAGCCAAATACTGGGCCAATTTTTGTCATTTTCGAAACAATCACAATCGACCATATTTGAACATATTAAGCAAATTAAAAAGCAGTTAAATATGGACACATTGTGTTTCCTGTGCATAACAACATAATCATTATTTAATCTAGTGGCTCAAACTCTGGCAATGTTCTCCTCAGGAACCACTACAAAAACGTAAAAAAAAACAACTTAATTGTTAAGCACAAATAATAAAATACATGCCCTTTACCTTTTTTGTGGTGGGAAAAGGATGAGCAGAAGTTTAAATTTTGGTTTCTTTAAACTTTGAAGACATTAAATAAAAAAAAATCACCAGCAGAAAGAAAGAAAAAATGTCCTGTTTTTCATATTTTCAGGCTTTTTAATTTTGCACCATTTACATTGACTGCAGATGGAACTGATTATTCTTTTCACCCCAGTGTTGTCCCATGTATTTGTTCCACCATAAAACAAATATAGGGGAATGAGAAAACAGATAAACATATATCTAAAATCTTAAAATGGTCACATGAGAATAAATATATATTTAAAGCTCAATCTGAGCCTCAGAATGGGGAAGAAAGCGGATTTAAGTGACTTTAAACATGGCATGGTTGTTGGTCGGAGTTTTTAAGAAACTGCTGATCTGCAAGGATTCGTACACACATCTCTCTTTTAGGTTTACAGGGAGTGGTCCAAAAAAAAAAAAAAAAATCCACTAATGAAAAAGGCTTGTTGATGAGATTAGAGGTCAAAAAACACTGTGGTGTTGCCAGGGGAGATCCCTCCCCTTCACCTAATGAGTGGGGTCCTTGTCTGGGTGTTCGGCTTCAGATTGAAACTTTTTTGTCACCCTTTACTAAGCATTCACTCCTTGGTACTGATAATATCTAATTGAACTGTGTCACTTAAATTCACCCAATAATGTTTCTGCTGTCTTAATGATTCTCTTGTGAGCCTGCTTATCAGCAGCAGACCATCCAGCAAACCACACAAAGATGCAATAAGCCAGGATGCTCTTGACTTTTGATTTGTAAGAAGAGACAAGCAGCCTTTGACTCAGATGGTTGATTGTTAATATATGATACAAAATACATTGTAGGAAAAAAGGAAGCGTGTTGTAAGGCGCCTTGGAAAACCTAACAAAGGTTAAAAAAACAACATAATTAAAGAAAAATCAAAGGTTCTTGCAACCACTGATTGGGGAACAATTAATAACAAGATACTGGTTGGATGGACGAATTGGCTTGAAGAATAATAGTTGAGTTTTCCTTAAACTTAGATGAAGGTACCTTTTAATTAATATCTTACCTCAAAATGAAAGCCAGGATACCCAGTGTCAATGATCTCATGAATCCTTGCTAAACTGTAGAAGCATTTCTAGACAACTGAAAACATACCAATGATTATGATGACAAAAAGCATTTTTACTTGGGGGCTGGCTCTTCTGGATGAAGAATGTGATCTCTCTGAAGCTGACATGTAGGGCATAAAATTATGACCTTCTTAACAGTGTGTTGGTCCCAGCCTTTACCTGTTGAGCCAGGGACTCCACCTCTGAAAGTGTGCTGTGGTATCTGGCACAAATATTTAGTTCTGTAAGTTACAAGTTGGGGTTTTCATGGATTGGACTTGTTTGTCCTGTACATCCCACCGATCCTTGATTAGAATAAGATCTGAGTCATGACCTCAAACATGTGTATCCTGCCTAAAGAGGTCAAAGCCATCATGAAATAATGTTTCTATTAAAGGGTGGGTGTGATCTGCAACAATGTTTAGGTCAGTGGTACGTTTCCAAGTTACATCAACATGGACCAAAGACGACAAATATTACTAAGAAAAAAGTGCCCAAAGCATCTCACTTACCTTCATCCCAAAGTCTATCATAGGGCCTTGTGTTCCCCAAACAAACTACCCACACTCATCTCATATAGATGCCTCCTGGGTGCCTCCCTTTGGAAGTTTTGGTAGTCTGACTGGTAGGAGACCTCGGGGTGCAGTGATTGTGCTGGAAGGACTATATGTTCCTTGTGGACTCAGAGTTGCTTAGGAGAGGGATGTCTAGGTGTACAGGACCTGATGCTCCTGCGACCTGAACTTGGATAAATGGAAGACAGTGAATCTATTTCTCAGACCATGACTCCTTCCTTCCTTGGAAAACATTTGATGGATGCTGGCCACTGCGGACTGGAACACCCCACAACAGCTGCAGTTTTGGAGATGCTCTGACCTCATCATCCAGTCACAATTTGGCCCTGGTCAAATTTGCTCAAATCTTTTCTATAACCTATTTTTCCTGCTTCTAAAACATAAACTTTGAGGACACAATGTTCACTTGCTGCTTAATAAATCCCAGCCACAAACACGTGCCATGGTGAACAAATAATCAGTATTATTCGCTTCCGTTGTTTGTGAAGGTGTATTAGTAAAAGTAAGTATATAATGAGTTAATGCTGAATGGTTTAGTCATCTCTAACTTCTCATTTTCTTAAGACAAGGCAGGTAATAGTATATCTCGATTCATACACAAGGACCTCCAAAGTTGTTCACAGCACATGAAAGGAAAGATAGAAGAAAAGAAGAAAAACCTTTAGATTTTTTCTCAGATAGACAACTTAAAAAGTCAAACACAACCATTGCTTAAAATAAACATATGGGGATGTAAAATATAAGCTTTTCTGTTCTCATTACAACTACATTATACTTACAATTTTGGGAAACACAGCAGCAGGTATCTTGATTTTGTAGACTCCTATCAGACATAGGACAGTGATCACATAACAGCATTACTGAAATCAGATTGATGATGTTGGCTTCTAGCTCTGGCAACAAGCTAGCGTTTCATCCAAGCAGCCAGTGTCCTCTATAGCTGTGAGCAGAAGAAAGCTATAGGAACAAAGTTCCAACACCCTAAATGTCAATATGATGATATTAATTCACATTTTTGGAAGCATTGCTGATCTAGGAAGATAAAAAAAAAACAACTTTGGCGATGCTTGTTTTTCAGACAGACCTCAATAACATCTTCATGATGAATTATCTGTGAGTAAAACATCTTTTGTATGCAGTATCTTTTGGCAGATACCTTTTTAGGGCTACGGGGAACAAAACGTGATTGCTATATAAATTATACTTTGGCTGTCAACTGTCTAATAAAGTTATTTGCAATGAGTAATAAACACCCAATTACACAACTTTAAAAACTATAAACAATGAGAACCCTCACCACAAAACCTGAAGCCATGTCTCTGGAAAAACCTTTGACCATGACTGTACATCGCATGTAAATCCCCAATGCAATCACAAACGGGCAAACAGCATTTATTTTCCATTAACAAATGGATTTACCTTAAACAGATGGATAAAACTAAACATTTTGTTGTTTTTACTGAGACTGGTATTCTAGTTGATGATCTTTGCATTACCTGAAAATTGAGATATTGCCTCTCTAGTTTGTCCGTAGTTTGATTTTGATTTTATGTGATTGAACTGGACATGTCTGTCTGAGCAGCCTCAAATGGCATCAAGGGAAGAAAGCTGAAAAAGAGAAACGTTTCATTGCCCCACAATGTTTACTTCTGTGGACACTCAAGACCAACATCTACCACAAACGACCTTTAAGCAGCTATTCTGCTTTTTTCATCCAAAGAACATTTTCTTTTGTAATGGTAAATGTGGTGTAACATTCTCACATTGCAGTAAATGACAGTGAAGAGTAAAACTGGGGTTAATTATTGGGTAGTTAAAGAGCATTGAAACTGGAGATCCTCATTATTTTCCTTTGCTTCAGGTCACTGGTGACTCTCATCCTCTAACAAAGAATTAGATCTTTAGTGTACACCATAACATGTTCACACTGTACCAAGTGTGCTGACCTTTGAGTATTTTGAGTTGCTGGGAAAATTGTTCCTGGGTTTTAATGGTGCACATAAAGGTAGCTTTATTTACGTATTTATCATTTCAGACCAGTTAGCATATTCATGTGGTCTTATAAGTGCATATATGCTAAGATTCATGTCTGGCCTTAAAGATTCTCCTAAAACTTGCTTTATCTGCTCTATTCTCCTCATATCTGCAAAAGGAAATCTGCTTGCTCTCTGTGGCTGGAATTAACTCCAACATGGTTCATTTGAACCGCCATTAGAGTTCAGTTTTTCTGTCCTACATAGGGTTACAGTGGGCCTTTAATTACAATAAATAAAGGTTTGAAATATTTCGCTCTGTGTTTCATAAATCTATATAATATAAATAATCTTAATGCATGCAAACTTATTAATTGTCATAGAGTGGTTTCGGGTCGGACCAGCTTGCAGGGAGATACGCGGGACCTGTGAGGTAAAATTGTGAGTCATATTTATTATGAGATTGAGCTGAGCAGGAATCTAGGCCCGGAGTACAGGAAACAGAGAACAGGACGAACAGAACTTGCAGGATCTGAACAGGAACTAGATTGACAGGGAACTCAGGAGAAACGCAGGAGCTAGACAGGTGCATCACATGAATCTGACAGGTAACTTGCAGGACGAGGCAACGGGGAACAAATTAAACCGGTAAGCTTATATGCAGGGAAGGTGAATGGTGAAACAATGGAAACGAGGAGATAGTTAATCAGATGAATGCTTACAGGTATGCTGGCCGGGTGAAGGGAAATGAGGTAATGGAGGTTGCTATGGTGACTGTAGCTAGGAAACGCAGAGACAGGAGGGCAAATTAACAATAAACTAAACTAGGAGGAACTGGGAAAAGAAACCTAAACATAAGCTGATGTAAAACATAACTCAAGGAAGAACTAAATCTAAGGATGTGGAAGGAACTATGTAAATGAACAGAATTACTGAATAACAGAATATAACTGACTGAGAGGAACTAAAACATGAGAGATTAACAAAGAGAACTATTACTATAAAAACTAACCGAGAGGGAACTATACAGTAAAGCAAGGCTGGGGAAAGAACAAATAATTTAAGGAGAACAAGCAAGTGGGTAAATAATAGTAACACAAAGGGGTTTAAGGCCAGGAGGAAGAACTAACACAACTAAGCACAACGCAGGAGTGAATAAACCTAAATAAACTGCTAAGTCAAAACAAACACAACACCGAAACAAAGTCCAAAATGGCAGATCCTGACATTAATGTGAGGAGAGTAAATAAAAAATAGTCTGAAAAATACTCACATTGTCAAACAGAAATGATTTTGGCACATCTACCCTGCTTAAAATAGGACATTTTTAATCTAATTTAATGTCAGATAGTGAGAAAAAAGCTGTTGTTTTATACAGTGTGTGGAAATAAGCGGTTTCAACTGTATCTGGCAAAGGGACATTTAAAATTGTCCCTGTATAGGTAGGCCAGTTAAAAGAAAACATTCATAAAAAAGAATTTTTTTTAGCTTTCAGCCCAGTGCTTCATAAATCAGTTTGCACCACATTTGTTGCATTTTAAATCTATAGTATAAAGACAAAATGCTAAATACCTCTTAGCAGGGAATGAAGGTACAGTAAGTCCCAAAGTCAAACTTATGTGTCAAAGTAAGGATTGCGAGTGACGCACACTCCTGTGACCAGTCCCCCACTCCTACTATTTAGCAAACGGGTTTGTATGTAAAGCTTACATGGATATGGCACTGAGACACATTAATTTTTCTTTTACTTACAGGGAACACAGCTGGCTTCACCGCAACATATTCCTTTATACGGACAAGATGTAACTAATGGATCAAAAAGCTCTGAGATATTAAGCAGTGGCTACTGCCAGTATCATAAAAGTAGAAACGTTTGCCTAAATAAGGTAGTTTTAGTGTTAACCTGCACGGCAGCATTTATTACATGAATGTAAAGATACAAAACCATAACAAGCAGCAATTGGGTGGTAGTTTATCGTCCTTACTTAAGTATGTTTTAAACATTTCAACCATTACACTCTAAATACAGCCAGGTTAAAAACAACCCAGATTGCATTAATTTGCTAACCGAATTCCAGGTTAAATATGGACCCGTTCAGCCACTGGTTGATTTAACACAGGACCAGATTCTATGTTTAACCCAGAATATAGGGTTAAAGTGAGTAATGCCTAATGTCAAGGGATCCAAAATCTGGTTGAATAATCTCGTGGCAGATTATTATGCATAGAGAACATGCAACCTGCACACAGAACGGCACTTCACAGGGCTCAGGACCTTCTAGCAGCAATGCTAACAATAACCCTACCCTGCAGCCCTAATGGTTTGTATTTAGCTAAACTTAAATTTTGCAAGATCAGAAGGTTGAAAAATAAAGATATCTTGATCAGGTTTAATAACCGTTTTATCAAGAAAATAGTGGAATTTGGACAGCAAAATTTGTACTCCATATATAACACTGTCTAAAACAGTGCCTGTGGACACTAATGTTTTGGTCCAGTTTTTTGATCAAATTGTGAATGTTGACTATAGTTGCAATTCCATTGTGCTGACTCCTTAGCATGTAAAGGGCTAATATTAACTTAAATGAACAAACTCATGACTTGTTTAATCATAACCTAACCTATTGACATGAACGTTAGTTAGATGATAAAACTGTAGTATATTATAACGTTCTGTTATATCTGTTAAACCATCCTCTGCCAGAGATTTAGTGAATTTAGTCAATTCAATTCAATTCAATTCAGTTCAATTCAATTTAAATTAAAGAATACTTCATTAATCCCAAAGGGAAATTAAATGTTTTTGTAGATCATATTATGTGGGTTTCTTCAAAGAATTGTTGTAGATGCTGATGCTGTGGGCAGGAACGATCTCCTGTAGCGGTTTGTCTCACAACAGATCTGAAGAAGCCTCTGACTGAAGACACTGTTGTTGTACAACAGTCTCATTAAGAGGATGCTCAGGGCTCTCCATAATGTTCTTCATTTTATGAAGAATCCTTCTTTGGACAATGATCTCCAGAGGTTCCAGAGGAGTCCCCAGAAGAACCTTCTTTATTAATTGTAATTAATTAAACAATTTCTTAATTTCTTATATTAATTAATTTATTTATCACTAATCAGGCTGTCGAATGGTTTAAAATGCCAGAATGGGAAGAAGATGTCATGTATTGTTGTGGACAGGTTGGACCCAATAATAACATAAAGTTTGAGAAAAACCTGACTTTTAAACTGCTGGGGAGGTTGATGAACGAAAGGAGAACCAAGTGTTATTACTCAGTAGCATACAGTGTAGCTGGGAAGGAAGCTGAGCAGAAAAAACTGAGGCAAGTAGACTTATAATTGTTGGGGATTGAAGCACCACTAAAGTCTGTTCTCCCCAAATTCAACTAGCAAGTCAAATGTGCAACCAGCAGAGAAAACACACTGGATAGTGTTTACTCTAACATAAAACATGTATACAGAGGGAGCCCCCTCCCCTACCTTGGACAATCAGATCACCTCTCTCTGCTCCTCTTCCCAGCCTACACCCCCTTAGAAGGCGAACAAGACCAGCCACAAGGACCATCAAAGCCTGGCCTGAAAATGCTCTCGCCCAGCTGCAGGGAGTGTAGCATTTTTGAACAACAGGACCTGGATACACACACCGAGTCTGTACTCTTCTACATTAGGTGCTGTGTGGATATTGTTACCGAGGACAGACACACCTGGGTATTTCCAAACAGGAAGCCCTGGATGAAGACGGAAGTCCAGACCCTGATCAGAGCTCGAAACTCGGCTTTCAGGACAGGGAACAAAGCCCTTTACAGCACCACCAGAGCTGATCTGAAGAGGGGTATCAACCAAGCCAAGGACTCCTACAAAAGGAAAATAGAGGGATACCTGATGGACAACAACCGTAAGATGTGGAAGTGCATCCAGGCCCTAACAAACTACAAAGGCAAACCCCCTCCCACATCCTCCAACAGCAGCAGCACACTGGCAGAGGAGCTACCTCATGAGGATGATGATTCCTTACCTCATTGTCCTGGAGCAAAAAAACCTGAGAGCAGTAAACTCCAGGAAAGCTGCAGTGCAGACCAACTGGCAGCGATCCTCACTGAACTCTTTTTTTTTTGTGGCACTTTATTGTCTTTATTTTAAAATTTTTCCAACAGTAGGTAGGCAGGAAACAGGGGCAGAGAGAGGGGAAGACATTCATTAAAGGTCTCCTGGTCCAGCACCCGAACCGAAGACGGGTGCTTCAAGGACTCTAGCCTCTATATATGGGTCGCATGCTTAACCCCTACACCACCAGCGCCGCGCCCCTCACTGAACTCTTCAACCTCTTCCTGACACATGCCACAGTCCCCACATGCTTAAAGGCCTCATCCTGCATCATCCCGATTTTCAAAAAACCTGCCATAGACAGCCTGAATGATTACAGACTCATCACCCTGACATCTCTAATTGTCAAGTTCCTGGAGCAATCAGGCTCCCAACACATCAGAGACTGCCTTCCTTCCTCCTTTAACCCCACCAGTTTGCGTACAGGGCAAACTGGCCTACGGAGGACGCCATTGCCCTTACACTCCACATAGCACTGAGCCACCTGGAGTACAAGGAGAGCTATGTGAGGATGCTCTTCATGGACTACAGCTCAGCATTTAACACCATCGTTCCAGACATCCTCACCACCAAACCACTGGAATTACAGATCCCCCACCCACCTGCAACTGGATTAAAAACTTTCTTAGACTCGGCCCACACCACTCCTCCACAACCACACTCAGCACTGGTTTCCCTCAGCGCTGCATCTTGAGCCCTATACTGTACGCCCTGTACACATACGACTCCTTTCCAACCCACTCAACCAACCGTATTATGAAAAATGCAGATGACATAACACTATTTGGTCTCATCAGTGACCGAGACAAGACCGCGTACAGGACTGAGGTGGAGGAGCTGTCACGCTGGTGCTCAGAAAACAACCTGACCCAGAATGTTCACAATACAAAAGAACTGATCATGGACTTCAGGAAGATCAGATAGGATCACACCCCTCCTCATAGACAGAGAACAGCTGGAAACTGTCACCACCTTCATGTTCCTGGGCACCCTCATCTCCACAGACAACTCCTGGACCAACAATATCAGAGCCCTGGTAAAGAAGGCCCAAGAGCGGCTCCACTTCCTGTGTGTCCTCAGAAAGAACAACCTGGACACAAAGCTGCTAGCAGCCTTCTATCACTCCTAATTTGGAACACAGGCTCCACAGCTGAGGACAGGAAGGCATGCAGAGGGTCATAAACACCCCCCAAAAGATCATTGGCTGCCCTCTGCCATGTCCGCAGAACATAGCCATGTCCTGCTGCCTCAGGAGAACAAACGCCATCACAGGTGATCCCTCACACCCCGCCAAGCCCGTTTGAGTTGTTACCCTGTGGAAGTTGCGCAGGTCAACAAAATCCCACACCAGCAGACTGACAGACAGCTACTTCCCTTGGACCATACGCACTGCAAACAAGCTCAGAGACACAACCAACCCCTACCCCATAAGCACCCTCCCACCCCCTCGGACCATAACCAACCCAAACTTCACTTTGCCTTAATTAATGTTTGCAGCTGCTTTAAACTGTAAAATTACAATTTCTAATTTTATTCATTCATTAAATGTAATTTATTCATTTTGAAACTGTTATGTATTATTGCATCCTCTGATAGCCAGGTAACATATGTACATAATTATATACATACACCTCCTTACACAAATTTACTGTTTACAGCATATTATATAGTATATATTTTCAGTTGTACATATCATGCCTTCTGCAGTATATATTACACTTCATCTATCATATCCCTATTTTAAGAGAAAACCTTTTTTAATGCCTTATGTGTTTTGTTTATCCTACTGTGGGGTATGGCTGCCCAGTACAATAACTACAAAGAGTATTCTATTCTATTCTATTCTATTCTATTCTATTCTATTCTATTCTATTCTATTCTATTCTATTCTATTCTATTCTATAAACAGCAATGAACACAGAGGGAATAAAACATGAACCAAAACCTAAAATAAGAACTTAAACCAGTACACAAAGAGCAGAATAGAAGGAAGAACTAAAAACTCAACACAAAGGAATGAAGGGGTTGAGTGGATGGAGAGTGGATCTGAGAGTGGATCTGCATAGATAAAGCTGCAAAGATTGATGATTCTCAGATGAACATCAGCAGTCACTGGAGCTGCACAAACATGCCATGTCCAGAGGAAAGCACGTATAGACCAAAAAAGCAAGCCAAAAAACAAGTAACCAGTAATAGGGGGAACAAAAAGAAAAGAAACTGAAGGTCTTTGCCAAACCTGTAATAAACACACAAGCATCATCAAACAGAGAATGATTTGGACAGGTAAGTACACTGTGTCCACTGAGGTAGAAATCCATGCAGTTTAACTTTGGTTAGGCTCTTGGTAAAAAAAACCATGAACCAGAAAATGAGAAGCCTCAAATAAGGTAAAGGACTGCAATTGTGTCAATGAGCCGTGTTTTGTGAGTAAAAATAATTCTGCGTAATCAAAGGGCGCTCTGCTTCCTTTTTAAAAGTTGGGATAAAGCTGCTGAGAGACAAGAACTTTGGATTTCCCAGTGTTTGCAACACTATTACAAAATAGTGGCTCTAGGGGAACAGCTGACATGCCACAAGAAAAAAGTTTTTAAACTGTGCAGAGGAGAGGAGAAAAACAATGACCCAAAAACATGAGAAAAAAGGAAAAATATAATAACACATTTCATAAAAAGCTTGGGTCCCAGCATACTGTAACAGGACAGAGAGCACAGGAAGTGTGTTGTGGTGGAGATGGTTGACGGGCAGGTACAGTGGCCTTTAATTCATTCAAGTCGAGTTTTAATCCTGTCCAAACGTACTGTTTCTTAAAACCCAAAGCCTCTCCCTAACCTTACCCAACATTGGTTTAGTTAACTAAAAGCATGGTCTCGCCCAAGCTGTAAATACAGTACTTTCAGTTGCCCAATTTAACTCAAGCCTGAGTCACGCCATCAGACACAGCTTGTAATAAATGTGATCATTTAGATTTGTTTTAGTGGGGTTTTTGTTGAGAGGCCATTAGTGGTCAGCATCTTATCTGCAGTATGCAACCCTCTGCACTGTATTTTTTGTCTCCATTTTGATGAAACTGAGGTTGATTTAGCTGACAACTAGTCTGAGTGGAAAATCTATTTTAAGACCTATAAGTCAATGTTGAATTTCCATTACATTGTTTTCTGGAGGTATTATTTAGCTAACATATAGCTTATGATACACAATACTGGGTTCAAGAGAATGAGACGAGATGGGAAAATAGTTTTTTGGCAAATAAATCTTCATTTGTTTTCACATGTAAAACATTTCACAAACAATGTTTAAAATAATCTGTAATCAGTGTAGACTATTCCAGTCTAGGCATGTTTAGTCTGTATATTACTGTTTTAATGCTTTGTTTAGGACCATTCTAAGTTCGTATTAATACCATAAAAATGGTAATAATTCTCAAAGTAGAATAAATCCCAAACTGTAAAAACCTTTGATCAGTTTAAAATTATCCAGTTGTTGTTTGGTCGGATTTAGATTCTGAACTACACATGAGCCAATGCATTTGGGACTCTTAAAAAAACAGTGAAGTGGCCCTTAAAAGATTCTAACATTTGCACTGCTAGCAATTAATGTTAACAATGCTAATGTTAGCACTGTTACCAATTAATGCTTAGCTAATGCACCTGTATACAACCTCTTAGTATTTTGTCTATCATTTTCTGTCATCATACAGGTCCTTCTCAAAAAATTAGCATATTGTGATAAAGTTCATTATTTTTCATAATGTCATGATGAAAATTTAACATTCATATATTTTAGATTCATTGCACACTAACTGAAATATTTCAGGTATTTTATGGTCTTAATACGGATGATTTTGGCATACAGCTCATGAAAACCCAAAATTCCTATCTCACAAAATTAGCATATCATTAAAAGGGTCTCTAAACGAGCTATGAACCTAATCATCTGAATCAACGAGTTAACTCTAAACACCTGCAAAAGATTCCTGAGGCCTTTAAAACTCCCAGCCTGGTTCATCACTCAAAACCCCAATCATGGGTAAGACTGCCGACCTGACTGCTGTCCAGAAGGCCACTATTGACACCCTCAAGCAAGAGGGTAAGACACAGAAAGAAATTTCTGAACAAATAGGCTGTTCCCAGAGTGCTGTATCAAGGCACCTCAGTGGGAAGTCTGTGGGAAGGAAAAAGTGTGGCAGAAAACGCTGCACAATGAGAAGAGGTGACCGGACCCTGAGGAAGATTGTGGAGAAGGGCCGATTCCAGACCTTGGGGGACCTGCGGAAGCAGTGGACTGAGTCTGGAGTAGAAACATCCAGAGCCACCGTGCACAGGCGTGTGCAGGAAATGGGCTACAGGTGCCGCATTCCCCAGTACTGGGCTACAGAGAAGCAGCACTGGACTGTTGCTCAGTGTTCCAAAGTACTTTTTCGGATGAAAGCAAATTCTGCATGTCATTCGGAAATCAAGGTGCCAGAGTCTGGAGGAAGACAGGGGAGAAGGAAATGCCAAAATGCCAGAAGTCCAGTGTCAAGTACCCACAGTCAGTGATGGTCTGGGGTGCCGTGTCAGCTGCTGGTGTTGGTCCACTGTGTTTTATCAAGGGCAAGGTCAATGCAGCTAGCTATCAGGAGATTTTGGAGCACTTCATGCTTCCATCTGCTGAAAAGCTTTATGGAGATGAAGATTTCATTTTTCAGCACGACCTGGCACTTGCTCACAGTGCCAAAACCACTGGTAAATGGTTTACTGACCATGGTATCACTGTGCTCAATTGGCCTGCCAACTCCCCTGACCTGAACCCCGTAGAGAATCTGTGGGATATTGTGAAGAGAACGTTAAGAGACTCAAGACCCAACACTCTGGATGAGCTAAAGGCCGCTATCGAAGCATCCTGGGCCTCCATAAGACCTCAGCAGTGCCACAGGCTGATTGCCTCCATGCCACGCCGCATTGAAGCAGTCATTTCTGCAAAAGGATTCCCGACCAAGTATTGAGTGCATAACTGTACATGATTATTTGAAGGTTGACGTTTTTTGTATTAAAAACACTTTTCTTTTATTGGTCAGATGAAATATGCTAATTTTGTGAGATAGGAATTTTGGGTTTTCATGAGCTGTATGCCAAAATCATCCATATTAAGACAATAAAAGACCTGAAATATTTCAGTTAGTGTGCAATGAATCTAAAATATATGAATGTTAAATTTTCATCATTACATTATAGAAAATAATTAACTTTATCACAATATGCTAATTTTTTGAGAAGGACCTGTATATTTATTCTACAGAGTACCCAAAACCATTTAAAGCTGGTGGATGCTAGCTTAATGCTCAAAGAATGCTGCTAGCCAGCCCAATAAAAACATCTCTGTCAGTTGACTCTGTCAAAAGAATCTGGAGACCCAAGAAATACTTTCAGACTTCAAAATAAGAGTCGATCATGTTTAAAGCACTCTCATTCATATCAAAGGCTCAATATGAAACAATAGCTACAGAGTCAAATGCTAGCAGCAGCTGAGTATGTTAAGGATATCTTTGCCACAGTACTTTAAGGGGTTACTTCATCTGGTTGTAGATACAGAGACTGAACTCAGCTTTTCCAAAAAATGTGGTCAGCAAAAAATGCGGTTAATTTGAATGAGGTTGTGTGAGGTTACCTGCATGATTTGTTTGAGGATTTTTATTTAGCATAGCTCCAGATTAGTTAGTCCCGGATGTTAAGGCTAACAATTAGTCAGAGAGGGTCCAAGAAAATAACTATAACCTTAGAAATAGTTTTATGTAAAAAGTCATTTAATAACCACTTTTGTAATGGGAGGATAATTTATATAGAAACTATTGGAATTTGAGGTAGAAGGCAGAATGCCATTAATAATCTTAATGTGTGAAATAAAACCTGTCCAGTCAGAGTAATTAACTGATATACAACACAAATTCCAATGAAGTTGTTCAACCTATATACAATTGAATACATTGGAAAGACAAAATATTTAACGTTCAAACTGCTAAACTTTATATTGACTCATTTTGAATTTGATGCTTGCAACACGTTCCAAAAAAGCTGGATCAGGGGCAACAAAAGACTGGGATAGTTGAGGAATGTTCAGAAAACAGCTGTTTGGAACATTCCACAGGTTAACATTTTCATTGCAAACAGGTGAGTGTCATGACTGGGTATAAAAGGAGCATCCCTGAAAGGCTCAATCATTCACAAGCAAGGATGGGGAGTTTCTCAATGTACAATTTCAAGGGATTTAGGGATTTCATTCTCAACAGTCCATAATATTAAGAGATTCAGATAATCTTTTCGGGGGTCGGGGGCTGGGCTGGGGTTGCTCAGATTCAGGCACGAGCCCGGGCTAGCCCGGACCAGATTCAGGTGCTGGGTGATCTGCCTGTCTCCACCCCCAGCGGAAATGGGACCACCTCCTGGGTCTGGAGGCTGGTTGCCCCTATGGGGTATCGGCACCTGGAGCTGGGAGTATAGAGTATGTATGGGGAGTGTGAGTGAGTGTGCCGATGTCCATTGTTGTTTGTCTTTACGTTGGGTGCGTGGGTGTGAGTGTCTTTTTTATGTGTACGTGTGCGGGTGGGAATATGTGATTGTGACTGTTTTTTGTGTCAGGTTGGGTCTTGGACTGCTCCCTCTCCTGGATCAGTTTAGGTCCCCCATCCAATGTGGGGCCTATTTCCTCCCCGCAACACTACCTGCCGTTGGTTGGTGTCTCTGCCCGCCAGTGTACTTGTGGTGTACGGGTCTGGGTGATTTGGTGTGTGCTGGCTCACTCCCGGTGGCTGCTTGCCAGGGCCTGGGGTCTTGGGTCTCTGGGTCCATGGCTGGATCTGCTCGGGCATAGACGGCTGCCAATGGGTCCTGTGGGCCTATCGCTGCAGCTCCCTGGGCCTTCTGCACTGTGGCTGCTGGGTGGTTCCCCTAGGTATCTCCCCTGCTCTTCTCTGGGGGGGTTGCGGTAGTCCCGACGTTGGTCGTCCTGCGGTTCCTGTGCTCTTAGGGGCCTTTGCATATCTGTAGCTTGGATCTCCTCCGTATCTGTCTCGGGTCCAGGGGGGCAGGTCTGTGGCTCCTCACATTCGCTATTGCATATTTTTACATATTTTATAGCTTGTATACGCAAGCGCAAGCACAAGTGCACTCACACTCACACTCAGACCCACAAGTGTTTAGATTCAGGTGTTAACAGATACACAAATGTTCTATATTGAGCTGTATTTACCACTAAAAACATCTTGCATTCATAAGTACCGTGCACTTTTTGGTTAAAAAATGTTTCTGCAGGTGTAGAAGCAAGCAGGGTGTTATCTTGTATTCTCTTCATCCTTCTTATTTTCCTCTATTCATTTCTTTTCTCCTCTCCCCTTTTCTTTTTTGCCCCCCCCTTCTCTCTTTCGTGCTTCTTATTTTTTTCCTTTTCATATCTGTCTCTGTGTCCGTAACAACTGAAATAATCTGAAAGCAGTTTCTAATAAATTTTCTTTTATAAATATCAAGCAGAGCTTTAAAGCGTTAGCTGTAATGGTCCACTTGTGAAAGTAAATCTGTTGGGCTTTTTCTTGGCACTCAGACAACAATTCTGAGCGCTACTCTGCCGGACAGGACACGGTAAAAAAAAAAAAAAAAAAGATTCAGAGAATCTGGAGAAATCTCTGCACATAAGCGGCAAGAACAAAAACCAAGATTGAATGTCTGTGAACTTCGACCCCGCAGGAGACACTGCAATGAAAACCAACATCATTGTATAACGGAAATTACCACGTGAGCACAGGAACACTACAGAAAACCACTGTCAGTTAACACAGTTCATCGCTACATTTACAAGTGGACGTTAAAACTCTACCATGCAAAGCAAAAACCATATATCAACAACAGCCAGAAACACTGCTGGCTTCTTTGGGACTGAGCTCATCTGAGATGGACTGACGCAAAGTGGAAAAATGTGTTGTGGTCAGACACATTTCAAATTGTCTTTGGAAATCATGGAAAGAGGAAAAGGACTGTCCAGATTGTTATCAGTGTTTGGTACAAAACACTGTTTAAGTCTTTCTGCTTTGGGTTTATTGCAAAAACAGACCCCAGATATTGGGCAGTCTATTAAGATACTGGAAACAAATGAAATTCAATATTTCTATCCATATCAACGGTGTGGTTTTTAGCAATGAAACTACTAAATCATGCTTTCTTAATGACTTAACCACAACATCTTAAAATCATTTTGCATCATTATATTACCTACCTGGACAGCATGAATGTATGATAATACAAGAATACTTCTAGCAGTCCAAGCTGTTCTTTGCAATATTGATATAGCATACA
Source organism: Girardinichthys multiradiatus (assembly GCF_021462225.1). Lineage (NCBI taxonomy): Eukaryota > Metazoa > Chordata > Actinopteri > Cyprinodontiformes > Goodeidae > Girardinichthys > Girardinichthys multiradiatus. The sequence continues at coordinate 7,797,741 of NC_061806.1, read as the reverse complement.
GGGATTTTAAGATAGTAATAAATTAGCGACATACTGTGCAGCCCTTAGCATGGAGCAACCAGTCTAAATTTATGCTAAACGAAGACAACAAGAGAGTTATCTACTGCTGGAAGATATTAACTTTTTATTCATTTTTACAGAACCTCACTTTGAAAAAATCCTGCTAAGAGTTGCTAAGCAACAAGCTTTATTAAAAACCGTCCTAATGCGATAGATGTAAGGAATTAAGCTTTTCTCAGTTTTCGTACTGGGATTTTTAGGTTAAAATACATAAAAGTGTTGTCTATCTTATGATAAACTATTCCTCCTCTTTCTTTTTTTTCACGAAGCATTTAGCAAGATACAATAAATTGCTGTAGAGTTTTGTCATAATTTTACAAAAACATTACACCTATCTGCATAGTGCTGACCTGCAGGTTTCTTTGCATGGGTGGGTTTATTATGGAGCTTAGAGCTAAAGCAGATGACATTAGGTCAATGAAAAGAAAGAACTCAGCATGGTGTTTTTTCCCTGTGCCTCTCCATAGGAAAGTAATTGTTCCACAGCCTTTCCTGGCACCCGCCATTCACTTACTGCCAGTATGGTGCCATGTCCCATATCATCTGCCCACAAGGTTTTTGAGAGCGTTACCCAATCTGTAGGGAGCTTTAATAAAGGAGGACCACCCCTGAAAGCCACAGCTATTCTTATGGCTAACTGCTAGGTTGTGTAAAACCTGCACAAAGCTATATTGTTAGTCTATTTGACTGGGAACAATTAACACATGCCCACGATAATGTTCGGATTAAACACATTTGTCAGGTAAACATGTATTTCCATGGCTGTTAAATATGCCACATATGACTTCATTGAAATTATTTTAGAGCGGATTTTAGTGACTGAGACTGATCCTTCATGTCAAACAGGGTGCCATGGGTAAATATAGTTTTATGTTGTCCTAACAAATATAGGCTGTAATAGGGGTCTTATTGGAAAGTAAAAAAAAACTTTGCATTTGTTTGGACTTGGAAGAGATAAAAAATCAGTAGGTAGCCACACATTCATGCAATGACCCATCCAAACACCATGGTTCTGGATGAAAAGGTTCAAAGACATATACTTTATCAATCTTCTGAGATGTACTGCTTTTGATTAGGATCAAATAAATCGACTCTGATAAATTTATGTGGCTGTAAAAAAGGGTTTTGGGCTGAGCATAAACGCCTCGACATCTGGGCTCAATCTTCACTGCGGCATGTAACGAGGATCACAGAGCTTTGTTCTCTTCTTGAGGAGAGAAAGAGCCAGGTAGGGGGGCTGAAGCTCAGGTAAACCTGTGCATGTGCCTCACAGCTAATGAAAAACATTATAGGAGGGCGTGTGGAGAATTGGGGCTCTGCAGCTGAAGCAGGGGTCCCATCGCCAGCCTTTAAAACCATGAGGCAGTGGCAGTTTGCATGTTCTAGGCTGGACAGTTGTTTTGGTGATTTATAACATTACCAAGCTTTGTCTCAATGCTGCATCACATATCAGTGAAAAGGTGGTAAGATCAAGTTATGCTGCTTGTTATTGGCTGCATTACAGACATTCAAGGTGGCAGACGTCTATAAAACATGGAAGACGGTGGGTGGCTTGTGGAGGAGGGGTTGTGCATATATTTAATACGCGTGTTTGGCCAATCACGATTCTTTTAAATTAATAACGCTTAGGCTAATGCAGTTTTAGCCAACATCCACAACATAGGAGTGGTCTGATACAGGTGAAGAAATAGGTGCGTCCTGGTACATTTAAGCAGCTAAGGTGAAGGTTTAGACATAAGCCTTTTTGTTTGCATAATCAACAAAAGTCATCAATGCACTATAGACAAACACTGGTTTAAGTTGCCTGCTCAAGTATTAGAGGCATGTTGTGAAATGGCATGTAGTCTATTTTGAAAACCCATTACAGGTTATAAACTTTCCTCCAGCAATGTTTCAGCATAGAAGAAAGCCTGTTAACATCAAACTTTCCTCAAATAAATGGATGACCCCCAGTCACGGTATTAACCCATGGTGTAATCCTACTCTTAATTCTCATTTTCAGTACCTCAAAGAAAACCCAGAGACTGCATTTGGGCGGAGTCATGGCAATTACAAACATACCCAAGGTTCAAGATCAGTTTGAATTCTGTTGTCATCTGTGGGATTATTTAGAAAATAAGATTACTAGTTTGTGTGTATTGAAAATATCTGACAAGACTATCTATACTGTGATGTTCTATCAATAAGTACCATAGCTTATACTGTAAAACTAATACCATCTGAATGAGACTGCCCCATAGAAGCTCTGCACAAACAATGTCTGAACACTAAAACTCCTAGGGGTTTGAGTATTTATGTGGTAACCTGACATAATATATTATCCTTTGGAGACGGACCACATCTGGTCTTTGGTAGCTTAACAATTTCTGGCAGATGTGGCCCCATCGTTTAGATGGAGCATAAGTTCCAAGACATCTGACTAAACCTGCAGGTGCTTTGATGTCATTAGAAAAATTGCTTTCCCCAAAACGGATTTTATTGCCAACACACCTCATAAGAATTTCCACTGGCCTTGTGGAAGCAACACCAAATAAAAGGTGCGGCTAACAGGTTTTTACAATGAAGATTGTGAGTAATTTAAATGGTAAAGGTCAAGGGTTATTTTGACCTTTGCTGGTAAGTACTCTGGAAAGCATTTAGTATAGTATACAAATTTGACCTTCAGCGACTAACTGTTGGCCTTTTGGTATTTTAAACATGCAAAAATTATTACAAAGAACTATGAGTAAGCAACTGCATCTTTAATAACTTATGCAAAAGTAGATGAGTTAAATTAAATGCCTTTTTATGCGGAGTTAGCATTTTCTTCTTGTGCGATCATGTGTTTCCTCAGGTAACTCCAGTTTCCCAAAACAGCCCCAAAGCAGGCATTTACTGGAAGCTATTCTTTCAGTCACTGTTCGTGTTGTTGTTTTTCACCTAACAGGTTTGTGGAATGAAGATTTAAGTAAATTTAAATGTCAAAGGTCGAGGGCTAATTGATCTTTACTGGTAAATAATCTTGAACTGACAAAAGGTGGCTTTCAGCTAATAACTATGGGTCTTTTGTCACTATAAATGTAGAAAATCACCATGAAGAGCAAAGTGTAAACGGCTAGGGCATCGTACTATGGAGTATCCATTTCTTCCTGAGTGAGCATCAGTTCCATCATTGTATGCAGGACATGCATGTTAGGTTAACTGGTTCCATATTGGCATTAGGCATAAAAACATCGATCTGGTTGTCAATCTGTGTTCTTTTGTGCTTTGTGTTTGCTGAATCTCACAACATGATTAAGCAGGAACAGAGGATGGATGGATGGATGGTGTCATATTGTTTTTAACAGCTTTGACCCACATGCAGAAAGCAATCAGGAGACAGAGTTTGACGGCAAGGATTTTATTTACAATAATACTGAGGAATGCAGGGGACTGGAACCGGGATGCAACTGTAAAATAAGTAGAATGGTAAGCAGGGGACAATTCAAGAGTACTGTTCTAAACAATGATTTTATCTTACTGGGATGAAGGAGAGATCTGCCAGAAGGTGGTGGAGAGACCAAGAGGTTGTGTACCCGTGTGACTGGAGATGGTGAATACTGGAATGCAAGGGACGTCAGTTGATCAGGAGTTTCTGGTGAAGGTGCTGTGGACGAAGGAGGGTGGACAGGGTTCGCTGGAGGTGGTCCAAGGAACGAAGGAATCAGGAGGCTGCCAGCTGATTTAATGGTAAATGGACTGAATTTATATAGCACCTTTCCAGTCATACAGCCCGCTCAAAGCGCTTTACACTAGAGCCACATTCACACTCACTAACGCTCCCACATTCATACACCAATTCGCAGATCAGTAGGCAACTTGAGGTTAAGTGCCTTGCCCAGGGGCACATCGACATACAGCAGGAGGAAGCTGGAATCAAACCCACAACCTTCTGATTGCAAGATGACTACTCTTCCTACTGAGCCACAGTCACCAATGAAGAAACAAAAGTAACAAAAGGCTTGAGTCTTTGTTCATGAAGCTGGAGAGCTCTTCACCAGAAGTCAACAACCAAAACAATATTTATGCTGAGGATAAAGTGAGCTTCAGGCAATATCCTGCAAGGTAGAAAAATCCAAAATTACAAGAAGGCAAAGACAAAGCAAAGTCAGGGCAAGGATAATTGTGGCTTGAGATATACCACTAAGGGCAACAATCTGGCAGTGAGTTGCTGGCAGCCTCCTCCTTAAATACTCCTCAGCAGATGATCAGGGAGATAGAGAACACCTGTCACCTCTCCTCCAGGTTCAAACGCCATCTAGAGGCTAAGCACAGTAAACAGCACCAAACACTCGGACATGGCACAGATCCTGACAGATGGATGGATGGATGGGTGGGTGGGTGGGTGGATGTATGGACATTTTTTTGGCCTCTCACTGAAAACTGTTGTTGTTATTCCGCTACTCTTTCATGTTATTGTTTAATGTTGGGAATGTAGAATAAAACAGGTTGATCAAGTTTTACTACCAGCTACCTGGTGCTCGTAACAACATAGATACCAGTAATAAAGCTGAACTTAATCAACAAAGTTTTCACTGTTATATCTAAAGTGTACAAGTATAAGTGTATGTCTATGTCTCGGGCATTTTTGGTTAAAATGTGCTTGATTTTCATTCAGTGACATTCCTAGAGGTGTGAGGAGTAGCCATAAATTATACTCAAGTAAGAGCAGCATTGGTTGAAAATAACATTACTCAAGTAGAAGAAAAAGTACGGTGCTGTAGAAATACATTTGTTTCCAAAAGTTATCTAAGTAAACATTACTGAGTAAAACATAAAGCTCTCGTGTCATGGAAAATTACCAGAAAACACCAATGAGTGTTCAAACGTGTTAGGCCAGAAAATCGCCCTAAGAGCCTCTGGTTTGCTTTTACTAAATGGTGCATCTGGATATGGATACACAGATTTCCCTTGAACATTTTCTCAAATTACAATGTAGGAACTTCAGAATATTTCATTGGGATTTTATGACACACCAGCACTGAGCAGTGCCTAACTTTAAAGTGAACGGAAAATAGAACATGATTTGCAAAATGTTTTGCAAATAAGAATCTAAAAAAAAGTGATGTGCACATGTATGTGACCCCCTTTACTCTGAAACAGCAAAATTAAATCCACTACAGCCTTCAGAAGACAGTTCATTTGTACAGTTGCATGTTTCTCTGAGGAAAGATGTGTGTTAGAGAACATTAATGAACAAACAGCATCATGAATAACACAGCAGACACGTCAGGGAGTAAGTTGCGGCCAAGTTTAAAGCATTGTTGTTCACATGTCAACATGTCACAGAGCACTGTGACATCTAAAACAGCCAGCCCACAAACACCTGGCGTACAAATAAGCTGATAGGTCAGGCAAATGGATCATTGATCAGACAAGCAATCAAGAAACCCACAATAATTCTGGAAGAGCTGCAGAGATCAACAGCTCAGGTAAATTGGGTGACACTGTTCAATGTAAATAATGTAGAATTCCCTGTAAAAAGTTGTTTAAATCAAGAACAGCGCTTGCATGAACTACTTTGACATTTTTAGGTGTTTCATCCTCCAGGAGAAATTGATCTACATATATACAGAGTAAAGATGTCAAGACTTACTGTAGATCTCAAAACTGCACACATCATGTTAAGATAGATGGTTTTTGGGACTTAAATATGGTATCATAATATGTTTCAACCCTTTTATTGTGACAAACAGTATATCTGGTACAACTGCAACTGACAAACAAACACAAACTCTGTTTGAGAGAAAACACAAAAAATAATGGCGCAGTGAAGGCAGTCATCAAAACTGGCAGACTACGTGGGACAAGACTGATTTTTCTTTAGAACTGATGCAAAGTAAAGACAAAAACTGGGCACTCAGGCTGACATTAAAACTGACAAGTATTGGTTGTGTTTTACATGGGTTATAGTGACTGAATACTGACCAATAATGTAATACCTGTAAATAATGTCACAATTTTGCCAGTTTTAACACAATGCAATAATGCCCTTAGCAATAATTTATTTCTGTCAAATGTATTTAGTAGTACGTAGTAGATTACGTTCAGTTACTATTACGTACAGTTACTATTTGAAATTTATTTCATGCTATGCAATTACATAATAATTTATTACATTTTTGGCTTAATGTCATTTATTTATTGGTAAAAAAACTTTATAACATTATTGGCCTGTTGTTATTGGTTTTATTACATTAATTATGGTTAAAATTCCTACATGCTTGGCGGGTATTCTGTAACTGGCCCTTATTAGATACATACAGAAACAATGTCCTTTTATTTTTCTATATGTCTGGTCAACAAAGCAGGATTGTAAAATTGTAAAATTGGTTGCTTTGCAGCAAGAAAGTGCTGAGTTCGACTACTGGACAGGTGGCTTTTTGCATAGAATTTGCAGAATGTTCTGCCTGTGCATGCTTGGGTTCTCTCCAGGTACTCCGGCTTCTTCCCACAGTCCAAAAACATGACTGTTAGGTTAATTGGTCTCTCTCAATTGCCCTTTGGTATAAATGGGTGTGTGCGTGGTTGTTTGTATGTTGCCCTGCGATGGACTGGCGACCTGTCCAGGGTGTACCCTGCCTCTTGCCCATAGACTGCTGGAGATAGGCACCAGCTCCCCTGTGACCCAGTATGGAAGAAGCAGTTATAGACAATGGATGGATGTTATGTTCTACTGAAACCAAACTTCAAAGCATTATGCTCTTGTCTTACTTTTCTTTAAGTGGAACTGGGATTTCTCTTAAAATAGTTGGGATAATGAGCAGTTTCAAACACCAGTCAGTTTTGAGCCAAACCTTTTACATGTTTGATAAAAAGCTAAATATGAAAATGGATTTAATTTTTCTCTATCAGTTTTAAAATGAACTTACCAGTGTCCAGGGCTAAATGAAACAAGATATATCTAAGGTCAACTGAATAGATGAGAGCTGTAGATGAGATATGTCCTCACAATTGGACCAATTTGGAGAACATTTGTAAGGAAAAATGTGTGCATATATATATATATATACATATATATATATATATATAGACTCCTACCAAATACTGAATGCTTAATTTAATTTAAAAGGTTCTTGATAAAATAATAAGCGGATTGATTGTGCACGTAGCACTTTCTGTTTCTGAAAGATGTTGAGAACCATGTTTGGTTTTCCTTTAATTTCACCAATTAGCCTGAATGTATATAGAGCTTTTCCAGTCATGCCAACCACTCTAAGCACTTTACACTAAAGCAATTTTCCCCCAATCCCACTCACAAACGTGCATATATTCATACAACAATGTACAGCCGGCTGGAAATGAATGCCCAACTTTTGGATTGCAAAACAATTATTCTTCCCACTGAGCCGCAGTCGCCTGTCTATTGAATAAAATTCCCATAAAACACACTGCAGCTTGTGGCTATAAATGTGACAAAGTTCAAGGAGCATGACTACTATTGCAAAGCACTGTCAATAAAAATTTGCACTGTGAGTGGCAAAGAAGTATTGTAGAGACAAGATTAAACATTAGTTTTACTAGTTAAAATAATAAATTTTTCTAATAACCCAATGAAATTGTAACATTTTTGCTCTGTCAAATTGTTCTTGTTTTTATGTGTTAAACCGGTTTATAGATGATGTATTTTGGTGGCTGCCATTCTTTTATTAATGTGTGCATCTTATATAAATGTTCACTTCTGCATATTAAGGGGAAAGTGTTTTTATAGATCAAATTTCTGACAGTGACTTTTTCTTACAGTGTCATACGACAGAAGCTTGTAAAAAAAAATCCAATAAAGTGGTTTGATTGCGCTGTCAGAGTCAGAACGTCGGTCTGACGCATGAGAGGTAGGTGTGTTAAGTTAGTGCAGCCTTCTGGATGTCAGAGCCTTCATAAATCTGTGTCCAGCCAATGGGGAGGCTCGTTGTGATCCCAGCCGGGTGAAAAAGTGCGAGTGCGAGTCCCGAAGAGTCTTAAATCTGCGGAGAGGACTGCGAGGAACACAGTTACTAGTAGCTGCTGGTTCTGGGAGATCGCTGATTTACCAAACTTTCCAAACACCGAACAGCGTTCTGGATCTTTGTGAGAGAGGAAGCGACTCTCCAGCCGCTGTCAATCTAAGCCCACCATCTCTTCGCAGAGGACTTCCATACCTGCAGCAGCGTCCATCCGTCCCGGTCGTCATGTCGTCCGGTGCCGCCGCGGAGCAGAGTCGGCGGGTCAGCTTGCTGTCTTGGGATCAGGTGCGGCGCTTGGACTCCATCCTCGGGGAGAGCGTGCCCATCCACGGCCGGGGGAACTTCCCCACGCTGTCAGTGAAGCCCCGGCAGATCGTCCAGGTGAGATTTTACATTAAATTGGAAGGAGATAGCGCGCAGAGCCGGCCCGTGATTTAATGGGGCCCTAAGCAAAATTACATTCAGGGCCCCATTTTCAGTTCAGATTATTTATCAAATAAATAGCAATAAAACATTGTTGATATGTTTTTTGTCACACATTTGGTCTGGAAGTCATAAAAAATGCAACAAAGCGTTTCATTGCAGACTGGAGGGGGGGTCACAGTCACAACAGCAGCTTAGTTTCTTTCTGCCTTGGGCCTGATGTATATGACCTCCACAAGTCATGAACTGAAGCTCCAGGATGTGCAACACATTTTATTTTCCTACAGAAAAGTGATGAAACTTCACTTTATATTAAGTACGGCAGCCCCAAAAAATAATACTAATACTTACTTAAAATGTTATTTAGATTTTCCTCCTCTATTAACAGGTGACTGTATTTTCCTCTGCTGATAACCTGTACTCTCTGCTTCAAACTAATTTAATTGCTCATACCAGTGATGCAGACATGTCAGGAGGGATGACCTAACTCGGTGACTGCAGTGTTTCACTAGCTAACTACTACTTTTCCTGTGTCAACCCTTTTCTGTAGGTCCTTTCAGATAAGTTAAGGAAACGTCTGTGCTGCTGTTTTGCTGGATGTTCTTCAGAGGTCTTTAATCTACCATATATTTCTCTTAAATGATTCATATTTTCAGAAGTCATCCTGTCCGGGGTGGGGGTACCCCTGTGCAAACACACGTGTTTTAAAGGACTTTATCATCAAGGAGGCCCCTACCATCTGCTCTGGACACCCCCCTGCTAATGTATTTCCTTCATTATACAGTCCTGTAGGCAACGGAGACACCAGAGTTTTTTTTGCATGAACCGCAGTATTTTTAAGAGAGCAGCTTTCGGAAAATTCGCCCTCGGCTTCTCTCACGTGTTCCACAGAGGCTATCTGTAACTGCTGAAAAGCCCAATGTGATTTTCTGACATTTTTGGTCAAGCTTTTTGATTTTGGATGTAGTCTGGAAGGTTCCTGAATTTAAATTTTTTGGAAAGCGAGAATAAAACAAATAATTATGAGTTCAAACAAAAAAAAAAAAAAAAACATTGCACATGAAACAATGTTCAGGCATCTGAAAATTTGGTTTAATTCAGCTTGAACAATGCCTGGTGTGAGGGCTTTGTTGGTGGAGATCATGTAACTTTGTTAGCTTTGGTTCACAGCAACAGAATAAAAACTGATTATTCCTGATGAAACAAAAGTTCCTTTCAAAAATATTCAGCTGCTATTTGGACATAAAAGTAAAAAAAAAACGATTTGTGATTTGGGGCATATTTGTTCTGAAAACATAAGTCGTTTATCCCTTTGCGATACAGGTGTTGAAATAGCAGTTTCCTTAAATGGTCAGTTCTGAATTTTTGAATAAAGGTTGTGTTAAAATGTTAGAAGTATTTAATTTCTTACCTCCAGTAGATAACTCTCTTGGTGTCTTCATTTAGTGGAAATTCTGATTAGTTGATCTCATACCAGCTCAAATCTCAAAGATATTATAGAAGTTTATTGGAACTCCTATGTGTTTATAGGAACCGTTAAACTGTCATTACATTGACATTGGGTGGCTATTTATACAGAAGCCAAATATTATTTACACAGTAAATGGCTGTTGGAGGCGGTGCACCCCCAATAATCTGCCTCTGTGAAACATGAACTGAAAACAGAACATCTAAAGCATTTCCAATTAACATAACTGTCTCATAAAAACAAAAAACAAATAATTAGTAATCTATTATCTCCAATGATGTTTTACTTTTTAAAGTGATTTAGTTTTATATCAGATTGTCAATCTGACCATGAACGCAATACCTGTTCTGTTCTCTGTATGTGTTACATACAGGAAGATCACTGGAGGCGCACCTCCTCCAAGCTCAGTTTCCAGTGCATATAATCATAGGTTTGTGTGTAAATAACTGCCATTTGCAAACATGTTGACTGTTTAAAGGTTCGTATAAAAGCATTTGCTAGATTTTTTACAAGTCTGCTTTGGGCTTTGCCATTCTCACACAAGCTTCACATGCAGGGACCATCTAATCTGGATTTATACCAAATGAAGACACTAAGAGAATTATGTACTACAGGTTACATACACATTGCAAAAACTGTGTTATTTTGATGAATGCATTTTAAAGTTCTTGATATCTGTTAGTAAAAAGATCAGATAGTGCTAACCTCAAGTCAAATTCAGCTAATAGATTTACTCAGACAAAAATCATTACTTTGGAATTTCGGAAGTTACAGCAACAACATATACACCAGTGGAGCTCCTCCATATGTGTGCATACCCCCAACATCTGGTCCATCAGAGAGAGTGTGTTCTCTGGCAGGACTTCAGATGAGTGGACAACATTCACTGGAAGTCCTCAGCCCAGTTTCATCGACACCCTCATATTTTTAAATGAAAAACTCAAATAGTCCAGAATAATAAAGCAGTTCCTAAAATCTGTCTACATTAGATTGTGGATGTGATAAAGTAGCTTCCCTCAGGTACAGTATGTCTAAACTTCCTCAGATTAGAATCATAATGGCTTAGTTGAAGTCAGCTCCTGTATTTCTTAACCCTCATAAGAGATGGTTTATTTCAAGAATTGTGTGACTATAGGATAATATACTGTTAATACTTCTTGGCATCTATGGCTTGAAGTACACGTCCCTCCTCTGTTATTTTAAGGAGTCAATACTTATTGAAACATAAGAACAATAACAGTATGAAAATCTATTTCATGGTTCAAACTCCAAAGTTGAGAAAAATTATTGTTCTTGGCTTTTTAGCAGGTTTTGTTTGATGTTTCATTGATGCATTTTTAAAAGGCCGGTCAGCAACAGTTGTTTCTGTGGTTTTTAACGCTGCCTATAGCTCTCTATCATGCTACCTATTTTATAAAAGGCATGAGTCGATTACCAGTATCCAGCTATACACAGGTTTATAAAATTTAGGGTTTTAATGTTGCAAATACATTCTGTCACACCATTCTTATGTTTTTTAAAGGACTTTTAAGAAGAAGCCAGAGAAAGTGCCAGAGTGACTGAACTGTTCTCCAGCTATATGGAGGTTAGAGTAATGCGGCCCAGCCCCTCCCCTACCTGTCGCTATGCAGGGCACCTGGCTGAAAGAAGACTACTATAGTTTTTCCCTTCCTTACAAAAAAAAGACAAATTTGCTGTTTGGAAGTATTTTAGCTTACAAAAGTAATAGAAACTAAAGTTTGTAAGACAAGAGGAGCATGTCTGTCAAGCAACCAACAGGCTAGAGTGTTCTAAACATTTGCTTAAGTTTGTCTATTGGAAAAAACATTCTAGATGTACCATTGTATTTTTAGTCACAGTTAACATGTTGTGAGAATTTCATACTAGCCCATGCTGATTTCAAACTAAAGTAAGTTGTCTTAGCACCACAACTAAGCATTATTTTAAAACAAGTTGGTGTTACAGAATGCATTTTGCCCTAAATGCCCTAAATCTTTCTTTTTAATGTTTTTACCCCTGTCACCATTGAGTGTCAGGCATTCATTTTCAATGCAATGAAATACATGATAGCATAGAAAAAACACCCCTTCATAATCCTTTTTCACATTCACCTCAAATGTGATCACCAGATAAGCCTTTATGCTGTGGATTATTTGGACATATTGAAAAATTCTGCAGCAGGAACACAGCATCTCACGAACGCCATGAATGCCATATGCACCAATGCTACACAGTCAATGCAACTTAAATGTTGCAGCACTTGATCCCATGCTATGTTATCCGAACACTTCACTCTCCAATGGATGCTGAATGCTTAAAACTGAAACTGATGTCATCACTGTCTGGTTAATTGGGCTAATAATTATATGACCACCTGGGGTCACTCGTAGAGCATTAAAGTTTCATTCCCAGGTAGTTATTCAATTCCTTATTATGAAAAAAAATATATTGATGGTTCATTTTACTTTACTTTTCTGCACCCGGTTATGATAAAGCGGAATACAATGGAATTACACACCATTAATCTCAGTACACATGCACTGTTCAGAATGGGAGCGTTTCAAAAGCGTCACATATACTTGAAAAGCTTGACACAACTTGAAGTTTCACAAAATTCCCTTACTTGCTTCACATTTAAAATCACATAATGTGTTCTTTTTAAAACGGCAGCATACATGGCACAATAGGGAACAGTGGTACAGCAGCTTAATAAAAGTGCAAGATCACAGTTTATTTGTAGAGTAGAATTTTTTCCGGAGCATGCTTTATTTTTAGTGGTGTCACTAGATTTCATAGTTGTGTAGAAAAATTGTTGTTCTGCCTTAAGAACTTCCTCCACTACTCACTAAGACAAGCATTCCCCTTCTGTACCTGCTGAGTGAAAACATTTTACTCTAGCCTTCAGTCTCTTGGGGGACATAAATCCACTACTAGCTAATTCTCTGATCATTTTTGCCTGTGTCTATTGACCTCCACTTCAGGGGTCTGACAGGGTTCACTGTGAGATGTACTTTGCTGCCAGGAATGCTTTCTTCCTGTGGTGTGGCTTTGAACCTGATAGCCCCCCTGCTGCTTCATGTGGATGGAATAGGTTTATTTTTTGTGGCAGTTGTGAAAATTATATTTGCATGTCCAGCAAAACCGCAATAAACACATGATGACTTTACAAATGTTTATGTTAAATAATGGTGATGTCAGTACAGAACTTGTAGTTGTGGTTAGGAGTATTGTATGTGATTTAACAACAAGTATTGAGAAAATGTTAAATAGTATAATGGTATTAAATTATACAACTTTTCTTACCATAATAAACAAGAATGGTGGCTGGAATCAGAGGCTGATTTAGACATTTAGATATCTAAATCACTCCCGCATGTAAGCCCACAAATGTTTCTACCTCAAGGTCATCATGTTAAACCAAAACGCCAGACAGAACCATACACATAAGACAAATAGAAGTGGTTTTATAGCCACTCCTTACCATTCCATAGTGGATGACGCCATTAGGCTTCCTAATAGTCACAGTAGCCCCCCCACCCACCTCCTTTCAGCAGTCCACTGGCTGGATTTAAAAACCATCTGTTTGTGGTCAGGTTGCGAGTGAGCATTGGGAGTAGTGCAGGAAAACTTCTACTGTTAATGACACCTCCGTACTCTCAGACTCATTTAACATCAGCAGTTATCAAACCACAGCTGGAACCCACAATGGTGACTCATGTTGCTCTTTCAGTGGGCTACTCCACAGCCTCCATGTTTTGTCACACAACACAATGGGAAACACAGATACTCAACAAAAGGTTTCTTAGGTTATGTGAAGGGTGGTAAGGGTACAAATTTCCTGGAACTGCTCTGTCATGGATAGCTTTGCCTGAAAAAGAATCAGACTGTGAGGAATGGATTACTGACTGTTATAATGCTAGACAACATGGCCGTGAGGTAAGCAAAGACCAGATGCTTCCCTGTTCAGCTTAGGACTTGCTGGGCTGTAAAACAACCCCTCACTATGCTTTGTTGAGGCTGATCAAAATGAAGACACCACATGCTCCCAGAGCAGGGAAGCTAGGGAAATATATCATTCAATTAATGTTTTTACTATTATAATAGTATACAGTGCCTTGTAAAAACATTAAGATCCTCACAATGTAGCACATAGTTGTGAATCACATGAAAAATTACAAATGGATTTGAATAAAAGTGCAAATGTTCTTGCTATCTCTACTATCCTTGCACATCTACAGCTAGAAATGAGTCAGAGTCAAAAGTGTGAATAACTTTCAAGTCTTGCTGCATATATATGTTTGTCTTTCTGGGAGGTAAATAAACTTTCACCTTACACAGTCAGCTAAAATATCTAATGCACCAAATATCTCCTTAAATGGGTGCCTTGGAACTAGTTCTATCATACAAAACATGACTGAGACATTCTGTGAATCCTTAAAGCAGTGGAACAAATACTTCATTAACCACAAAAACATACCTCATAGAGGAACAACAGCTTCACATTTCAGCCAATTACTTGCACTGGTACCAGCACACAGGTCTAATGATCACTCAGGCAAAATTCTGGCGAGGTTTTCCAACCAGAGGAAAAGCCCCTCTGCTTCTTGCCAGTGTGACTGACTGGCTGGATTAGTTGTTGAGGGAATTCCAAGGTCCGGGACTGCTCGATCTTAGCTGCCATTGGCTTGAGAAGATTATCTGACTCACTGCCCAGTGCTTTCATGTATGTCCAGGGAATCATGGTTTGGTAAATAGTTGTGTAATTTTAAACTTCCGTAATAAAAACATATGCGGACTTCAGCTTCGGTGACACAGTTGAGGAAATTATCGAGGCAGCACAAGAAGTGTGGAGAGACTATTATTCAGTGCCAAGGCGTTGTCAACACTGGACAGTCTGGTGTGTTTGCGGACGTATTTTACAAGGCTTCTTTGCTCCGGGAATTGACGAAAGTGTCTCCCCTTGCTGGGTGTACCAGGTGCTGGTGCGTCATGTGGGAAATGCAGAAGTCATTTTATGACTCCTTTAGGATGGGTTTAATGTAGGGGGAGAGGAGCTGTGTTTCTTCTGCTCCTCAAAGGAGACACAGACAGATTCTGACCTACTGTTAACTCAGACCTACTGTTTTAAAAATGAGGTCATAGTTTTTTCAGTGAGCTATGAAACCATGTGTAATTTCTTCCCACAAAGTATTTAATATTTTCTAATTAAAGTTAGACTGTTTTAGATTTGCAAGCATAAACAGCACAGTATAAACAACTTAGCATTCATCAGATATTCTATATTGTTTTCAAAGACAAAAAATAAAATGTAGAGATGAGCTTTTTTCTCTGGTTACTACTAGATGTAAGCTGTTGACTAGGAAATAAAAGCTACTGATATCCAGACGAGGAAGCTCCCCACAATGCACCAAGGGTTGCCCCCAAAGTCCAGGACCCTTACACTGTACACTTAGAGGAAGGAGGACGGCTGATGCTCAGTGAACGTTAGAGCCACCATCCAGGATGAAACAGCAAAAATACATTGCAAAGATGGCCTCCAATGATCATCTATTAAATGAATGTCTCAGACAGCAGAAAACAGATGCACAGGAGAAGAACCAGAAGGAAACATCATGAAAGAGAAGTCCCTGCAAGGCTGTGTACCACTTTTTTGTCACAAGGGAACACAGAGACATACGGGACGAAGAACCATGAACACACACTGACCCAATGTTTGATTAAATAAACCCAACAGCTTAAACCCAATGTTTGGTTTAGGGAAATAACACAGCAGCTTTTATGTGTACTTTGACATGTGTTTATATTAAAAACCAAAACTACAACAGTGATGGATCCCTAAGGCTCAGTGAAAGTTTGTAAATGGACAGCTGTGTTTTGGATTAGTCTTTAGCTTCATCAATGTGGTGAAAAATACAGGAAACATGAATGTGTCTGCACAGTTCAGAAATGTTCCCAACTATCCCAAGAGTACTTGAGTGGTGTGTGCTCCAGTTGTCAAATAAACCACATTCACAGTCGATGAGAATTTACATCTGTTGTGCTGATGATCTGTGTAACTCATGTCCTATCAGGTTAGTCTGCTGAACCAGGTATTTGCTTTGCTAGAGATCTGATTTACAATATGTAGGCCAGTGTCACCTGCAGGCAACAGATAGCTATCTCAGGTATCATTATTTTGGGTGATGTATCGAATTGTCTATGCAACCACTTTGCTGTCAGTGCTCTGGAGCAGCATACTGAAACTGAAATTCAATCTGCTTCACAAACTAAATTCCATTTACCTACAAAAAACAGAATCCCCCTGCAAACGTTTTTACATCCCTTGACCTTTATACATTTTGTCAAGTTACAACCACAAATTGTATTTTATTGGAATTTTACCTTCTTCCACATGTTTCCTGGGTCCCCTACAAAGATTGTGGCAAATAGGACTATGCAAAACATTGTGTAGTGAGAGAGTAACTTGGCCTGAATCCTGAACACACCATCACCACAGTAAAACATGGTGGTGGCAGCATCTTGCTGTGGGGATGCTTTTCTTTATCAGAGACAGGGAATCTAATCAGAGTTGATGGGAAGAAGGTTGGAGCCAAGAGATTCCTGGAAGAAAACATGTTGAAGACAGCTATAGACCTGCCACTGTGGCACTTTTAGCAGGAAAACAATCTGCCAGCCCCTCAAGCGGAGGAGTTCAAGTATCTCGGGATCTTGTCCACGAGTGAGGGAAAAATGGAGCGGGAGACTGTGCCGGTCCGTTGTGGTGAAGAGAGAGCTGAGCAGAAAAGTGAAGCTCTCGATATACCGTTCGGTGTATGTTCCTACCCTCACCTATGGCCATGAACTTTGGGTCATGACCGAAAGAACGAGATCCTGGATACAAGCAGCTGAAATTAGCTTCCTCCGTAGGGTGGCCGGGCACTCCCTTAGAGATAGGGTGAGTAGCTTGGCCATCCAGGAGGGGCTCGGAGTAGAGCCGCTGATCCTCCACATCGAGAGGAGCCAGTTGAAGTGGCTCGGGTATCTATACCGGAAGCCTCCTGGACGCCTTCCTCGGGAGGTGTTACAGGGACGTCCCACCGGGAGGAGGCCCAGGGGACGGCCCAGGACACGCTGGAGGGACTATGTTTCTTGGCTGGCCTGGGAATGCCTTTGGCTCCTCCTCGAGGAGCTGGTGGAGGTGTCTGGGGAGAGGGACGTCTGGGCGTCTTCTGAGTCTGCTGCCCCCGCGACCTGGTCCCGGATAAAGCGGAAGATGACGAGTACGAGTACAATCTGCCAGGGCTAAGATGGAAAAGGTTTAGATTAAAGAATATTCATGTGTTCGAATGGGATGGTCAGTGTTTTGGGAAAGAAGAAGGAGGAAATTTCCCTCTCTAAATGTGCAAAGCTAATAAAGGTATAGCTCAAACAACTTTGTAGCTATAACTGCAGCAAAAGGTGGTTCTACAATGTTTTGACTCATGGGGCCTAACACAAATATACACCACACTTTTTAGATTTTAATTTGTAAACGTTTTGAAAACCATGTATCATTTTCCTTCTGATTCAAAATGATGCACCAGTTTGTGCTAGTTTGTCACATAAAATCCCAATAAAATAAATTTGTGGTTTAGTATTCAGCCCTCTTTGATGTTTAGGGGGCTGAATACTATTGCAATGTATAATATTCATGCCACACTCACTGCAACTTTTCATTTTCTAACAGCAGGTTGGAAATAACTGTTAGCTGAAACAGGGAGCATGTTTAAAACCGTGCTTACTTTGCAGGCTTCCCCAGATTTATATCTTGTTTTAGAACCACATCACTCAGTTTTCTGTCTTCTTCCCTGCATGTTTCAGGTGGTCAGAGCTCGACTGGAGGAGAAGGGTGTGGTTGTGCGTGATGTAAAGCTTAACGGCTCTGCAGCCAGCCACGTACTTCATCAGGACAACGGCCTTGGCTACAAAGACCTTGACCTAATATTTGGCCTACATCTTTCTGACGATAAAGCTTTTCGTCTAGTAAAGGACGTGGTGCTGGACTGCCTGGTGGACTTCCTGCCTGAAGGAGTGTGCAGGGAGAGAATCACAGCCCTTGCCCTGAAGGAGGCTTACGTGCAGAAACTGGTGAAAGTTTGCAATGACACGGACCGCTGGAGCCTCATCTCGCTGTCCAACAACACGGGTAAGAATGTGGAGCTTAAGTTCGTCGACTCTCTGAGGAGGCAGTTCGAGTTCAGCGTGGACTCCTTTCAGATCTCGCTGGACTCATTGCTGCTGTTTGACCGGTGCTTGGAGACGGCCATGTCTGAGACCTTTCACCCTAGTGTGCAGGGTGAGAGCATGTATGGAGACTTTGAAGAAGCTCTAGAACATCTCCGCTCCAGAATTATTGCCACCCAAAGCCCGGAAGAGATCCGGGGCGGCGGGCTGCTAAAGTATTGCCACCTCCTGGTGCGCGGCTTCCGTCCGTCCTCCGAGAGTCACATGAAACAGATGCAGCGCTACATGTGCTCACGCTTCTTCATTGACTTTCCTGACATATGTGAGCAGCAGAGGAAACTGGAGGCATATCTGCAAAACCACTTTGTTGGAATCGAGCAAAAGCGCTATGAGTACCTGCTGACGCTGAGGCAGGTGGTGGATGAAAGCACTGTGTGTCTGATGGGCCACGAGCGCCGCCAGACGCTAGCTCTGATATCCGCCCTGGCACTGCGTGTTATGGCCGAACACTATGCCATCCCTGCTCTGTCCAACATCACCTGCTACTACCAGCCTGCTCCGTATGTCAGAGATGTCAACTTTAGCAACTACTACGTGGCACAAGTTCAGTCCATGTCTACGCGTAGTAACTCTTACCAAACATGGCTGCCCTGCAGCTGAGGATTGTCATTACGGATATGTGAAGATCCTTGTATTTTATATTGTTATAAGGTGAGCATGTTTTACTTGCTGCGTCCACCACAGGTATCAGTGTTGCATTCTGGCTCTGTCAAGGCTGTAATGGTCAATCAACTGGGATTATGGGAAGTATGGGTTGCAGAGCTTACAACAGGCCTAGGTGATATAAAATATCACAAGCTAATGCAAAGCTATTAACGCATGGTTCAGACCTAGGCATGGGCTGATATGAGATTCTTATTGTATAACCTAATATCAAGGTATATCAAGTGATCAAATAGCTTTTATTTAAAACAAAAAAGCAACAACACTGCTGCTAACACTCTCTAGTGGGACGTGCCCAGGAGACCCCCAGGAAGACCCAGAACTCGCTGGAGGTACTACATACAGGTCCTTCTCAAAATATTATCATTTTGTGATAAAGTTCATTATTTTCCATAATGTCATGATGAAAATTTTACATTCATATATTTTAGATTCATTGCACACTAGCTGAAATATTTCAGGTCTTTTATTGTCTTAATACGGATTATTTTGGCATACAGCTCATGAAAACCCAAAATTCATATCTCACAAAATTAGCATATCATTAAAAGGGTCTCTAAACGAGCTATGAACCTAATCATCTGAATCAACGAGTTAACTCTAAACACCTGCAAAAGATTCCTGAGGCCTTTAAAACTCCCAGCCTGGTTCATCACTCAAAACCCCAATCATGGGTAAGACTGCCGACCTGACTGCTGTCCAGAAGGCCACTATTGACACCCTCAAGCAAGAGGGTAAGACACAGAAAGAAATTTCTGAACGAATAGGCTGTTCCCAGAGTGTTGTATCAAGGCACCTCAGTGGGAAGTCTGTGGGAAGGAAAAAGTGTGGCAGAAAACGCTGCACAACGAGAAGAGGTGACCGGACCCTGAGGAAGATTGTGGAGAGGTCCCCAGGTCAAGCCACTTTTGAACCAGAAACAGCGGCAGAAGCGCCTGACCTGGGCTACAGAGAAGCAGCACTGGACCGTTGCTCAGTGGTCCAAAGTACTTTTTTCGGATGAAAGCAAATTCTGCATGTCATTTGGAAATCAAGGTGCCAGAGACTGGAGGAAGACTGGGGAGAAGGAAATGCCAAAATGCCAGAAGTCCAGTGTCAAGTACCCACAGTCAGTGATGGTCTGGGGTGCTGTGTCAGCTGCTGGTGCTGGTCCACTGTGTTTTATCAAGGGCAGGGTCAATGCAGCTGGCTATCAGGAGATTTTGGAGCACTTCATGCTTCCATCTGCTGAAAAGCTTTATGGAGATGAAGATTTCATTTTTCAGCATGACCTGGCACCTGCTCACAGTGCCAAAGTCACTGGTAAATGGTTTACTGACCATGGTATCACTGTGCTCAATTGGCCTGCCAACTCTCTTGACCTGAATCCCATAGAGAATCTGTGGGATATTGTGAAGAGAACGTTGAGAGACTCAAGACCCAACACTCTGGATGAGCTAAAGGCCGCTATCGAAACATCCTGGGCCTCCATAAGACCTCAGCAGTGCCACAGGCTGAT